>NW_017208286.1:0-4001 GCF_001704415.2 Capra hircus | reverse complement strand
CCGCCCACATCCAGAGGAGCCCCGTTTCCGCCTCGTATCTAGAGAGAGGGATCCTTTCCCTGCGGTCGGGAAAGAATTCCTGGCGTTCCCGTCGCATCTCAAGAGGAAGTGCTCTCCACAGGAAAGGCCAGAGGAACTCCAGGTCGTGCCACCATTCCAAGAGTCCCCAGATGTCTCAGTCCATTCCAGAGGAACCTGTTTTCCCTGCACTGCCACGACTTTCACGCCGAGGATCGTCTCACACCAAGGTGGCATGTGGGACAGCCCTGTGGGAAAGCCTCATGGGAAAGCCTAGAGGGAAAGCCACAGATCCCTTGATCCACGCGACGGGAAGCGTGACACTGCTGCTACCCGCTCGGGAGGAAAGCGCACGTGCATGCCCCCACTCGAGACGAGGACTGACTCCCCTGGGAGACTCCAGAAGTACCACAAGATCCATGTCAGCACTGGAGAGGAATCTTCAGGTTCCAGCCCCGACTTCACACAAGGTCTTAGGCCCCGGCATCGACAGGAGAGGAATCCTGAGAGGCCCCTAGAAACTTGAATGGGGACTGGCCTTTCCTGAGGCCACCAGAGCTGGCCCTGAGGTCCCCGTCGTAAGTCGAGAGCACCTGCCGCAACTCGAGAAAATCCAGGAGGTTCTCCCCTCCAGGCGAGATGAGGCCCATTTCCACTGAGGTGTCTCGAGGCTAATCACACCTAACCTCTGGAACTTCCAAAAGGTACTTTACACCCTTGCTGCAACTCAAGAAGTTCCCCGACATACCCGTCTCCACTCGAGAATAAGCAAGATGGTCCCCCCCCACATCCACAGGAGGCGCGTTTCCGCCTCGTCGCTCGAGATGAGGGATCCTTTCCTTCCGGGGCCAGCGTGAGGAATTCCGCCTATGGCAAAGGTCATGAGGAAGGAGGCTTGGCATGCGCAAAGCGTGATCAAGCCTCAGGTAACCCCCTGTTCCCGAGCATCGAACCCCAAAACCAGAGTCTGTTTTATGCTCTCACCTACACTTCTGACTTTACGGGGGCTCTCCCCCATAACTGTTTCTCTCGGAGAAGAAGTAAACGTGCAGCTTCAAGGCAATAAATATTCTTGGGCATGACAAGAGTGTTTCAGCTTGCCGACTCCTCTGAAGGTTATCTAGCCCACCTTTATAGGTTTGTCCGGCCACATGTGATTGTTTACAGCCTCCCAACCTGAGAGGCATGAGATGTTTTAGACTTACTAAAGGCAAATTATTTTGGGGAGTTAGAAATTATTAGTATAGGTTAGGAATTATATTGGTGAAGGGTTCTTCATTTGTTGTGTCAAAAATTGCTGCTAATTCCCTGCTCTGGGTGGGACAAGGATATTTTAGGTCAAACCTCTCTGCTGACAGACCAGCTTGTGTGACAGGATTATCCATACTGCTGCCACTAGCACAAGATTGTTTACTACCTCTCAACTGTAAACAGCACAGAGAGTTTTGGAGTATTTGAGAGTCTTAATTAGCATAGGACTTTTCTTCTTGTTGAGTCAATGATTGCCACCAGGCCTCCATATCCTTAGGCACTTGGGAATATATTAATCAATGTATTTGGAATATAGCAAAGGAAATATAGCAGTTTTTGATGTTAGCAATACTAGACTTTTTGAGTTAATGGATTTTCACTTTTGTAATAGATCACTGTACTTTGTTATATATCACTGTGTCCTTTCTATGTAAGAATGTAACTTTATCATATCTTAAGACTAAATAGATCTTAAGGGGAGAATGATGAAAGGATTTTCATTTGTTAGGCTGATGTTTGCTGATAAATCTCCATGTTCCCTACCCTTATAATGAATATAACTAGTATATAGGAGAAATAAGTATTAACCTTTAAGCATATAGGAGAAATAAGAATTCACCTTTAAGACTAATCATGTTAACCTTGGGTTAAATAAATTCCTTTCTTGATTGTAACTCACTACACCCTCACCCTATAGGAATGTAACTTTATTTGGAGGTGGTGCCTGTTTAAGAAAAAACACCCTTGGAAGAAATAAGTTTATTTGGTTATCAGAAAGAAAGGATCATAAAATGTCAGCAGGTCTCATTCATGGCCAGAAGATGATGTAAGATCCCTAAGACCTTTTTTTATACATTTATGTGAAGCACCTGATTTGATAAAGGTCAGGATGCCGACTCCTGCGTGACTCTGTATTCATCCCTATGTGTAACAAGAGGTATACAAGCAAAACCAAAAATAAAGAAATCAGATCAGTTTCCGGAAAGACTGATTCCCCCATGTCGCTTCTTTTTTGCTCCCGTTTTTCTGGCTGAATTCTCTACTGGAGGATGGATGCTATTCCACGTAATCCAAGTTATTCAGCCTCTTTTTCTCCAATAATCTTCCTACTACACTATCCATTTCTAATCTCTTTATATCTGGGATTAAATATGTATATTTCCAAAGACGACGACTACGTCCCCACCTTCGAATCACCCTGGATCCACCGGGGCTGGACCACGGCACTTTCCCTGCTTGGTCGGGAAAGAATTCCCGCGTTCCCACCGCATCTCAAGAAGAGGCGCTCTCCACAGGAAAGGCGAGAGGAACTCCAGGGTCGTGCCACAATTCCAAGAGTCCCCCAGATGTCTCAGTCCATTCCAGAGGAACCTGTTTTCCCTGCACTGCCTTGATTTTCACGCGAGGATCGACTGGCACCACGGTGGCACGGGTGGACAGCCTGTGGGAAAGCCCCGTGGAAATACCTCGAGGGAAAGACACAGATCTCTTGATCCACGCGACGGGCAGCGTGACACTGCTACTGCAGCTCGGAGGTAAGCGTTCTTGCATGATCCCGCTGAGAAGAGGACTGACACCCCTGGGGAGACTCAAGAAGTACCCCAAGAACCATGTCACACGGGAGAGGAATCCTCAGTACCGGCCTCGACTTCACACAAGGTCTTAGCGCACCATCGACGGAGAGGAATCCGAGAGGCCCCGTAGCCACTCGGATGGAACTGGCCTTTCCTGACGCCACCAGAGCGGTCCCTGAGGTCCCAGCGTACGTGAGAACACCTGCCACAATTCGAGAAAATCCAGGAGGTTCCCCCTCCAGGCAAGATGAGGCCAATTTCCGCTGAGGCTCTCGAGGCTAATCACACCTAAACTCTGGAAATTCCAAAGGTTCCTTCACAAACCTTGCTGAAACTCAAGAAGTTCCCCGACATACCGTCTCCACTCCAGAGGAAGCACGAGGGTCCTGCCCACATCCAGAGGAGCCCCGTTTCTGCCTCGGACCTCGAGATGACGGATCCTTTCCCTGCTTGGTCGGAAAGAATTCCCGGCGTTCCCGTCCCATCTCAAGAGGAGGCGCTCTCCACAGGAAAGGCGAGCGGAACTCCAGGGTCGTACCACCATTCCAAGAGTCCCCCAGATCTCAGTCCATTCCAGAGGAACCTGTTTTCCCTGCACTGCCTCGACTTTCAAGCCGAGGATCGACTCACACCATGGTGGCAGGTGGACAGCCCTGTGGGAAAGACTCTTGGAAAGCCTTGAAGGAAAGACTTGAGTGAAAGCTACAGATCCCTTGACCACGCGTTAGGAAGCGTGACACTGCTGCTACAGCTCGGGAGGAAAGCGCACGTGCATGCCCACACTCGAGACGAGGACTGACTTCCCTGGGAGACTCCAGAAGTACCCCAAGAACCATGTCAGCACTGGAGAGGAATCCTCAGGATCCGGCCTCGACTCCACACAAGGTCTTAGGCCCCGGCATCGACCCAAGAGGAATCCCGAGAGTCCCCTGGCAACTTGCATGGGACTGGCCTTTCCTGAGGCCACGAGACCGGGTCCCTGAGGTCCCCGTCGTAATTCGAGAGCACCTGCCGTAACTCGAGAAAATCCAGGAGATTCTCCCCTACAGGCAAAATGAGGCCTATTTCCACTGACGCATCTAGAGGCTAAGCACACCTAACCTCTGGAACTTCCAATGGTTCCTTCACACACTTGCTGCAACTCAAGAGCTTTCCCGA
>NW_017208285.1:0-4002 GCF_001704415.2 Capra hircus | reverse complement strand
GTGTAGAGCGCCTCCTCTTGAGATGCGACGGGAACACCGGGAAATCTTTCGCGACCACGCAGGGAAAGGATCCCTCCTCTCGACCTAGGAGGCGGAAACGGGCCTCCTCTGGATGTGGGCGGGGTTCTCATGCTTCCCTCGAGTGGAGACGGTATGTCGGGGAACTTCTTGAGTTGCAGCAAGGGTGTGAAGGACCCTTTGGAAGTTCCAGAGGTTAGGTGTGATTATCCTCGAGCCGCCTCAAGGAATTGGACCTCATCTCGCCTGGAGGAGAGAACCTCATGGATTTTCTCGAGTTGCGGCAGGTCCTCTCGACTTACGACGGGACTTCAGGGACCCCGCTCTGGTGGCCTCACGAAAGGCCAGTTCCCATTCGAGTTGCTCGGGGGCCTCTCGGATTCCTCTCCCATCGAAGCCGGGGCCTGACATTGTGTGGAGTCGGTGCTGGAACCTGAGGATTCTCTCCAGTGCTGACATGGATCGGGTACTTCTGGAGTCTCCCCAGCAGGTCAGTCGTCTCTCGAGTGGGGGAATTCACGTGGCCCTCCCCGAGCTGAAGCAGCAGGTCACGCTTCCCTTTGAGAGGCAAGGGATAAGGGGCTTTCCCTTGAGGCTTTCCAACGAGGCTTTCCCACGACGCTTTCCCACGACGCTTTCCACGACGCTTTCCCACCAGGCTTTCCCACGAGGCTTTCCCACAGTGATGTCCCACGTGCCACCGTGGTGTCAGTCGATCCTCGTTTGAACGTCGAGGCAGTGCCGGGAAATAGGATTCCCTGGAATGGACTGAGACATCTGGGGGACTCGAGGAATGGTGGCACGACCCTGGAGTTCCTCTCGCCTTTCCTGTGGAGAGCGCCGCCTCTTGAGATGTGACGGGAACGCCGGGAATTCTTTTCCGAACACGCAGGGAAAGGATCCCTCCTGTCGGGCTCAGAGGAGGAAAAGGGCTCCTCTGGATGTGGGCGGGACTCTCGTGCTTCCTCTCGATGGAGACGGGTATGTCGGGGAACGTCTTGAGTTGCAGCAAGGGTGTGAAGGGCCCTTTGGAATGTCCAGAGGTTAGGTGTGATTAGCCTGGAAACGCCTCAGCAGAAATGGGCCTCATCTCGCCTGGAGGGCAGAACCTCCTGGATTTTCTCGAGTTTCGGCAGGTGCTCTCGACTTACGACGGGGACCTCAGGGACCCGCTCTGGTGGCCTCAGGAAAGACCAGTCCCCATGCGAGTTGCTCGGGGGCCTCTCGGGATTCCTCTCCCGTCGATGCGGGACCTAAGATCTTGTGTGGAGTCGGTGCCGGAACCTGAGGATTCCTCTCCAGTGCTGACATGGATCTTGGGGTACTTCTGGAGTCTCCCCAGGGAGTGTGTCCTCGTCCGAGTGGGGGCATGGACGTGCGCTTTCCTCCCGAGCTGTAGCAGCAGCGTCACTCTTCCCTTCGCGTGGATCAAGGGATCTGTGGCTTTCCATCGAGGCTTTCCCTCGAGGTTTCCCACGAGACTTTCCCACGAGGCTTTCCCACAGGGCTGTCCACGTGCCACCGTTGTGTGAGTCGTTTCTAGGCTTGAAAGTCAAGCAGTGCATGGAAAACAGTTTCCCTGGAACGGACTGAGACTTTTGGGGGACTCTGGGAATGGTGGCACGACCCTTGATTCCCTTTCGCCTTTCATGTGGAGAGCGCCTCCTCTTGAGATGCCACGGGAACGACAGGAATTCTTTCCCGACCCTGCAGGGAAAGGATCCCTCCTCTCGAGCTAGGAGGCGGTAACGGGGCTCCTCTGGATGTGGGCGGGACGCTCGTGCTTCCTCTCGAGTGGAGACGGGTATGTCCGGAACTTCTTGAGTTGCAGGAAGGGTGTGAAGGACCCTTTGTAAGTTCCAGAGTTTACGTGTGATTAGCCTTGAGACACCTCAGCGGAAATAGGCCTCATCTCCCCTGGAAGGGAGAACCTCCTGGATTTTCTCAAGTTGCGGCAGGTGCTCTGGACTTAGGACGGGGAACACAGGGACCCGCTCTGGTGGCCTCAGGAAAGTCCAGTCCCCATGCGAGTTGCTCCGGGGCCTCTCGGGATTCCTCTCCCTTCGATACCGGGGCCTAAGACCTTGTGTGGAGTCGGTGCCGGAACCTGAGGATTGCTCTCCAGTGCTGACATGGATCTTGGGGGTACTTCTTGAGTCTCCCCAGGGTAGTCAGTCCTTGTCTCGAGTGGGGCATGCACGTGCGCTTTCCTCCCGAGCTGCAGCAGCAGTGTCACCGTTCCTTCGCGTGGATGAAGGGATCTGTGGCTTTCCCTCGAGGCTTTCCCACGAGGCTTTCCCACGAGGCTTTCCCACAGGGTTGTCCACGTGCCACCATGGTGTGAGTTGATTCTCGGCTTGAAAGTCGAGGCAGTGCAGGGAAAACAGGTTTCCCTGTAATAAACTGAGACATCTGGGGACTCTGGGAATGGTGGCACGACCCTGGAGTTCCTCTCGGCTTTCCTGTGGAGAGCGCCTTCTCTTGAGATGCGACGGAAACGCCGGGAATTCTTTCCCGACAACTCAGAGAAAGGATCCCTCTTCTCGAGCTAGGAGCCGGAAACGGTGCTCCTCTGGATGTGGGCGGGACTCTCGGGCTTTCTCTTGAGTGGAGACGGGTATGTTGGGGAACTTCTTGAGTTGCAGCAAGGCTGTGATGGACCCTTTGGAAGTTCCAGAGGTTAGGTGTGATTAGCCTCGAGTCGCCTCAGCGGAAGTGGGTCTCATCTCGCCTGCAGGGGAGAACCTCCTGGATTTTCTCGAGTTGCGGCAAGGGCTCTCGACTTACGACGGGGGCCACAGGGACCCGCTCTGGTGGCCTCAGGACCGGCCAGTCCCCATGCGAGTTGCTCGGGAGCCTTTCGGGATTTCTTTCCCGTCGATGCCGGGGCCTAAGACCTTGTGTGGAGTCGGTGCCGGAACCTGAGCATTCCTCTCCAGTGCTGACATGGATCGTGGGGTACTTCTGGAGTCTCCCAGGGAGTCAGTCCTCGTCCCGAGTGGCGGCATGAACGTGCGCTTTCCTCCCGAGCTGTAGCAGCAGTGTCACGCTTCTCTTCGCATGGGTCAAGGGATCTGTGCCTTTCCCTCGAGGCTTTCCCAAAGGGCTGTCCCACGTGCCACCGTGGTGTGTGTCGATGTCGATCCTCGGCTTGAAATTCGAGGCAGTGCAGGGAAAACAGGTTTCCCTGGAATGGACTGAGACATCTTGGGGACACTGGGAATGGTGAAACGACCCTGGAGTTCCTCTCGCCTTTCCTGTGGAGAGCGCCTCCTCTTGAGATGCGACGGAACGGCGGGAATTTTTTCCCAACCACGCAGGGAAAGGATCCCTCCTCTCGAGCTAGGAGGCGGAAACGGGGCTCCTCTGGATGTGGCGGGACTCTCGTGCTTTCTCTCGAGTGCAGACGGTTATGTCGGCGAACTTCTTGAGTTGCAGATATGGTGTGAAGGACCCTTTGAAGTTCCAGAGGTTAGGTGTTATTAACTCGAGACCCCTCAGTGGACCTGGGCCTCATCTCGCCTGGAGGGGAGAACCTCCTGGATTTTCTCGAGTTGAGGCAGGTGCTCTCGACTTACGACGGGGACCTCAGGGACCCGCTCTGGTGGCCTCAGGAAAGGCCAGTCCCCATGCGAGTTGCTCGGGGCTTCTCTTGATTCCACTCCCGTCTATGGGGTGCCTAAAATCTTGTGTGGAGTCGGTGACGGAAGCTGAGCATTCCTCTCCAGTGCTGACATGGATCTTGGGTACTTCTGGAGTCTCCCCAGTGGAGTAAGTCCACATCTCGAGTCGGGGCATGCACGTGCGCTTTCCTCCGAGCTGTAGCAGCAGGTCACGCTTCCCGTCACGTGGATCAAGGATCAGGGGCTTTCCTTGATGCTTCCCACGAGTCTTTGCCACGAGGCTTTCCCACAGGGCTGTCCCACGTGCCACCGTGGTGTGAGTCGATCCTCGGCTTGAAAGTCGAGGCACTGCAGGGAAACA
>NW_017208284.1:0-4002 GCF_001704415.2 Capra hircus | reverse complement strand
TTCTTTCCCGAACAACGCAAGCGAAAGGATGCCTCCTCTCGATCTAGGAGGCGGAAACGGGGCTCCTCTGGGTGTGGGCGTGACTCTCGTGCTTTCCTCTCGTGTCGAGACGGGTATGTCGGCGAACTTCTTGAGTTGCAGGCAAGGGTGTGAAGGACCCTTTGGAAGTTCCAGAGGTTAGGTGTGATTTCCTGGAGACGCCTCAGCGGAAATGGCCTCATCTCGCTGAAGGGGAGAACCTCCTGGATTTTCTCGAGTTGCGGGCGGTGCTCTCGACTTTCGACGGGGATCTCAGGGACGCGCTCTGGTGGCCTCAGGAAAGGCCAGTCCCCATGCGAGTTGCTCGCGGGCCTCTCGAGATTCCTTTCCCGTCGATGCCAGAGCCTAATACCTTGCGTGGAGTCGTGTCGGAACCTGAGGATTCCTCTCCCAGTGGGCTGACATGGATCTTGGGGTACTTCTGGAGATTCCTCAATGGAGTCGGTCCTCGTCTCGAGTGGGGGCATGCACGTGCGCTTCCTTCCCGAGCGGTAGCAGCAGTGTCACGCTTCCCTTCGCGTGGATCAAGGATCTGTGGCTTTCCCTCGAGACTTTCCCACGAGGCTCTCACACGAGCCTTTCCACAGGGCTGTCCACGTGCACCATGGTGTGAGTCCATCCTTGGCTTGAAAGCTGAGGCAGTGCCGGGAAAACAGGTTTCCCTGGAATGGACTGAGACATCTGGGGGACTCTGGGAATGGTGGCACGACTCTGGAGTTCCTCTCGCCTTTCCTGTGGAGAGTGCCTCCTCTTGAGATGCGAAGGGAACTCCGGGAATTCTTTTCTCGACCACGCAGGGAAAGGATCCCTCCTCTCGAGCTAGGAGGCGGAAACGGGGCTCCTCTGGATGTGGCGGACTCTCAGTGCTTCCTCTCGAGTGGAGACGGGTATGTCGGGAACTTCTTGAGTTGCAGCAACGGTGTGAAGGACCCTTTGGAAGTTCCAGATGTTAGGTGTGATTAGCCTCGAGACGGCCTCAGCGGAAATAGGCCTCATCTCGCTGGAGGGTCGAACCTCCTGGATTTTCTCGACTTGCTGCAGGTGCTCTCGACTTACGACGGGGACCTCAGACGCCTTCTGGTGGCCTCAGAAAGGCCAGTCCATGCGAGTTGCTCGGGGCCTCTCGGATTCCTCTGCCGTCAATGCTGGGACCTAAGACCTCTTGTGGAGTCGGTGCGGAACCTGAGGATTCCTTCTCCAGTGCTGACATGGATCTTGGGGTACTTCTGGAGTCTCCCCAGAGGAGTCAGTCCTCGTCTCGAGTGGGGCATGCACGTGCGCTTTCCTCCCGAGCTGTAGCAGCAGTGTCTCTCGTCCCTTCGCGTGGTTCAAGGGATCTGTGGCTTTCCTTGAGGCTTTCCACGAGGCTTTCCCACAGGGCTGTCCCACGTGCCACCGTGGTGTGAGTCGATCCTCAGCTTGAAAGTCGAGGCAGTGCAGGGAAAACAGGTTTCCCTGGAATGGATAGAGACATCTTGGGCACTCTGGGAATGGTGGGACGACTGTAGAATTCCTCTCGCCTTTCCAGTGGAGAGCGCCTCCTCTTGAGATGCGACGGGAACGCCGTGAATTCTTTCCTGAACACGCAGGGAAACGATCCCTCCCTCGAGCTAGGAGGCGGAACCGGGGCTATTCTGAATGTGGGCGCAACTCTCGTGCTTCCTCTCGAGTGGAGATTGGTTTGTCGGGGAACTTATTGAGTTGCAGCAATGGTGTGAATGACCCTTAGTAGGTTCCAGAGGTTAGGTGTGATGAGCCTCGGGACACTGCAGCGTAATAGGGCCTCATCTTGCGTGGAGGGGAGAACCTCCTGGATTTTCTCGTGTTGGGGCAGCTGTTCTCGACTTACGACGGGGACATCAGGGACCCGCTCTGGTGGTCTCAGGAAAGGCCAGTCCCAATGCGAGTAGCTCGAAGGCCTCTCGGGATTCCTCTCCCGTCGATTCCGGTGCCTAAGACCTTGTGTGGAGTCGGTGCCGTAACCTGAGGATTCCTCTCCACTGTGAAACGGATCTTGGGGTAATTCTAGAGTCTCCCCAGGGGACTCAGTCCTCGTCTCGAGTGGGGGCATGCACGTGCGATTTCCTGCCGAGATGGAGCAGCATTGTCATGCTTCCCGTCGAATGGATCAAGGGATCTGTGGCTTTCCCTCGAGGCTTTCCCACGGGCTTTCCCACGAGGCTTTCCCACGCGGCTTTCCGACAGGGCTGTCCCACGTGCCACCGTGGTGTCAGTCGATCCTCGGCTTGAAAGTCGAGGCAGTGCAGGGAAAACAGGTTTCCCTGGAATGACTGAGACATCTAGGGGACTCAGGGAATGGTGGCACGACCTTGGAGTTCCTCTCCTTTCCTGTGGAGATCGCCTCCTCTTGACATACGACGGGAACGCCGGGAAATCTTTCCTGACCACGCAGGGAAAGGATCCCTCCTCTCGAGCTAGGAGGCAGAAACGGGGCTCCTCTAGGTGTGGGCGGACTCTCGTGCTTCCTCTCGAGTGGAGACGGGTATGTCGGGGAACTTCTTGAGTTGCAGCAAGGGTGTGAATGACCCTTCGGAAGTTCCAGATGTTAGATGTGATTAGCCTCGTGACGCATTAGCGGAAATGGGCCTCATCTCGCCCGGAGGGGAGAACCTCCTGGATTTTCTCGAGTAAGGCAGGTGCTCTCGACTTACGACGGGGACCTCAGGGACCCGCTCTGGTGGCCTCAGGAAAGGCCAGTCCCCATGGGAGTTGCTCAGGGGCCTCTCGGGATTCCTCTCCCGTCGATGCCGGAGCATATGACCTTGGGTGGAGTTGGTGCCGAACCTGAGGATTCCTCTCCAGTGCTGACATGGATCTTGGGGTACTTCTGGAGTCTCCCCAGGGGAGTCAGTCCTCCTCTCGAGTGGGGGCATTCACGTGCGTTTTCCTTCCGAGCTGTAGCTTCAGTGTCGCGCTTCCCTTCGCGTGGATCAAGGGATCTGTGACTTTCCTCGAGGCTTTCACACGAGGCTTTCCCACGAGGCTTTCCCTCAGGGCTGTCCCACGTGCCACCGTGTTGTGAGTCTATCCTTGGCTAGAAAGTCGAGGCAGTGCAGGGAAAACATGTTTCCCTGGAATGTACTGAGACATCTGGGGACTCTGGAAATGGTGGCACGACCCTGGAGTTCTTCTCCCTTTCCTGTGGAGAGAGCCTCCTCTTGAGATTCGACAGGAACGCCGGGAGTTCTTTCCCGAGCACGCAGGAAAGGATCCCCCCACTCGAGCTAGGAGGCGGAAAACGGAGCTCATCTGGATTTGGGCGGGACTCTCGTGCTTCCTCTCGAGTGGAGATGGGTATGTCGGGAACTTCTTGAGTTGCAGCAAGGGTGTGAAGGAACCTTTGGAAGTTCCAGAGGTTAGGTGTGATTAGCATCAGGACGCCTCAGCGGAAAATGGGCCTCATCTCGCCTGGAGGGGAGAACCTCCTGGATTTTCTCGAGTTGCAGCAGGTGCTCCCGACTTACGACAGGGAATTCAGAGACCCGCTCTGGTGGCCCTAGGAAAGGACAGTCCCTTGCGAGTTGCTCGGGAGCCTCTCGGATTCTCTACCGTCGATGCCAGGGCCTAATACCTTGTTTGGAGTCAGTGCGGGAACCTGAGGATTCCTCTCCAATGCTGACATGGATCTTGGGAACTTCTGGAGTCGCCCCAGGGGAGTCAGTCCTCGTCTTGAGTCGGGACATGCACGTTCGCTTTCCTCCCGAGCTCTAGCAGCAGTGTCATGCTACCGGTCGAGTGGATAATGGGATCAGTGGCTTTCCCTCGAGGATTTTCCAAACGGCTGTCCCACGTGCCCACCGTGGTGTGAGCCGATCCTCAGCTTGAAAGTCGAGGCAGTGCAGGGAAAACAGGTTTCCCTGGAATGGATAGAGACATCTTGGCACTCTGGGAATGGTGGACGACTGTAGAATTCCTCTCGCCTTTTGGTGAGAGCGCCCCTCT
>NW_017208283.1:0-4003 GCF_001704415.2 Capra hircus | reverse complement strand
GCAAGGATGTGAGGACTCTTTGGAACTTGAGTTCAGCAAGGGTGTGAAGGACCTTTGGAGTTCCAGAGGTTAGTTGTGATTAGCCCTCGAGACGCCTCAGCGGAAATGGGCCTCATCTCGCCTGGAGGGGAGAACCTCCTGGATTTCTCGAGTTGCGGCAGGTGCTCTCGACTTACGACGGGGACCTCAGGGACCCGCTCTGGTGGCCTCAGGAAAGGTCAGTCCCATGCGAGTTGCTCGGGGGCCTCTCGGTATTGCTCTGCTGTCGATGCCGGGCCTAAGACCTTGTGTGGAGTCGGTGCTGGAACCTGAGGATTTCTCTCCAGTGCTGACATGGATCTTGGGGTACTTCTGGAGTCTCCCCTGGGAGTCAGTCCTCGTCTCGTGTGGGGGCATGCCCGTGCGCTTACCTTCCAAGCTCTATCAGCAGTGTCACGCTTCCCTTCACGTGGATCAAGGGATCTGTGGCTTTACCTCGAGGCTTTCCCACGAGGCTTTCCCTCGAGGCTTTCCACAGGGCTCTCCCACGTGCCACCGGGTGTGACTCTATCCTCGGATTGAAAGTGGAGGCAGTGCAGGGTAAACAGGTTTCCCTGGAATGGACTGAGACATCCGGGGCATTCAGGGAATGGTGGCACGACCTGGAGTTCCTCTCACCTTTACTGTTTAGAGCCCCTCCTCTTGAGATGCGACGGGAACGCCGGGAATTCTTTCCGGACACGCAGGGAAAGGATCCTCCCTCCTCGAGCTAGGAGGCGGAAACACGGCTCATCTGAATGTGGGCTGGACTCTCGTGCTTCCTCTCGAGTGGAGACGGGTATGTCGGGGAACTTCTTGAGTTGAAGCAAAGGTGTGAAGGACCCTTTCGAAGTTCCCGAGTTTAGGTGTGATTAGACTCGAGACATCTCAGCGGAAAAGGGCCTCATCTCGCCTGGAGGGGAGAACCTCCTGGATTTTCTCGAGTTGCGGCAGGTGCTCTCGACTTAGGACGGGGACCTCAGGGACCCGCTCTGGTGGCCTCAGGAAAGGCCAGTACCCATGCGAGTTGCTCAGAGGCCTTTCGGAATTCCTCTCCCATCGATGCCGGGCCCTAAGACCTTGTGTCGTGTCGGTGCCGGAACCTGAGGATTCCTCTCCAGTGCTGACATGGATCTTGGGGTACTTCTGGAGTCTCCCCAGGGGAGTCAGTCCTCGTCTCGAGGGGGGCTTGCACGTGTGCTTTCCTCCAGAGCTGTAGCAGCAGTGTCACGCTTCCCTTCGTGTGGATCAAGGGATCAGTGGCTTTCCCTCGAGCGTTTCCCACGAGGCTTTCCACGAGGCTTTCCCACAGGGCTTTCCCTCGTGCAACCGTGGTGTGAGTCGATCCTCGGCTTGAAAGTGGAGGCAGTGCCAGGAAAACAGGTTTCCCTGGAATGGACTGAGACATATGGGGGACTCTGGGAATGGTGGCATGACCCTGGAGTTCCTCTCGCCTTTCCTGTGGAGAGCGCCTCCTCTTGAGATGCGACGGGAACGCCGGGAATTCTTTCCCGACCATGCACTGAAAGGATCCCTCCTCTCGAGCTATGAGGCAGAAAAGGGGCTCCACTGGATATGGGGGGATTCTTGTGCTTCCTCTCAAGTGGAGACGGGTATGTCGGGGAACTTCTTGAGTTGAAGCAAGGGTGTGAAGGACTCTTTGGAAGTTCGAAAGTTTAGGTGTGATTAGCCTCGTGACGCCTTAGCGGAAATGGGCCTCAGCTCACCTGGAGGGGAGAACCTCCTGGATATTCTCGAGTTGCGGCAGGTGCTCTCGACTTACGACCTGGACCTCAAGGACCCGCTTTGGTGGCCTGAGGAAAGGCCAGTCCCCATGCGAGTTGCTCGGGGGCTTCTCGGATTCCTCTCCTGTCGATGTCGGGGCCTAAGACCTTGTGTGCAGTCGGTACCGGAACCTGAGGATTCCTTTCCAGTGCTGACATGGATCTTGGGCTACCTCTGGAGTCTCCCCAGGGGATTCAGGCCTCGTCTCGAGTGGGGGCATGAGCGTGCCCTTTCCTCCCATGCTGTAGCAGCAGTGTCACGCTTCTGCTTGCGTGGACCAAGGGATCTGTGACTTTCCCTCGAGTCTTTCCCACGAGGCTCTCCACAGGGCTGTCCCACGTGTCTCGGTGGTGTGAATCGATCCTCGGCGTGAAAGCCGAGGCAGTGCAGGGAAAACAGGTTCCTATGGAATGGACTGAGACATCTGGGGGAGTCTTGGAATGGTGGCACGACCCTGCAGTTCCTCTCCCCTTTCCTTTGGAGAGCGCCTCCTCTTGAGATGCGATGGGAATGCCGGAAATTCTTTCCCGACCAAGTAGGGAAAGGATCCCTCATCTCGAGCTACGAGCCGGAAACGGAGCTCCTCTGGATGTGGCCGGGACCCTCGTGCTTCCTCTTGAGTGGAGACGGGTATGTCGGGGAACTTCTTGAGTTGCAGCATGACTGTGAAAGACTCTTTAGAAGTTCCAAAGTTCACGTGTGTGATTAGCCTCGAGACACCTCAGTGGAAACGGGCCTCATCTCGCCTGCAGGGGAGAACCTCCTGGATTTTCTCGAGTTGTGGCAGGTGCTCTCGAGTTACGACGGAGACCTCAGGGACCCGCTCTGGTGACCTCAGGAAAGGCCAGTCCCCATGCGAGGTACTAGGGGGCCTCTCAGGATTCCTCTCCCGTCGATGCCGGGGCCTAAGACCTTGTGTGGAGTCGGGACCGGAACCTGAGGATTCCTCTCCAGTGCTGACATGGATCTTGGCGTACTTCTGGAGTCTCCCAAGCTTGCGTCAGTCCTCGGCTCGAGTGGGGTCATGCACGTGCGCTTTCCTCCCGAGCGGTAGCAGCAGTGTCACGCTTCCCTTCTCGTGGATCAAGGAATCTGTGGCTTTCCCTGGAGTCTTTCCATGAGGCTTTCCCACAGGGCTATTCCACTTGCCACCATGGTGTGAGTCGATCCTCGGCGTGAAAGTCGAACCAGTGCAGGGAAAACAGGAACCTCCTTCCCCACAGTAGGGGATACACTGTCCCCTTGGGCGGGTGTCTCCAGGGCACTCGCGCTGGGGGGTTGCCCGCGGAGGTGCGGGCCTCAGGCTCCACGTGAGAAAAGCCCAAATGGCATTAGCTGCCAGTCCAGACGCTGGCCCTCAGGTCTCTGGCCGGAGCCTTGGGCTCCAGGCAACTCAAAGCCCTCGGCGGTGGCACTCTGGGACTGCTGTAGGGAAAGGATGCCAAGAGCCCATGGAGGAGTTGGGAGGGGGCATGGGGCAAACGGAGGCGAGGACAGCGAGGCATCTAGGTGGAAGCGCTGGAGAGAGCGTCTGGTGTCCCGGAATGCCTCGGAGGAGCCAGCGGGGGACAGTCGAGGCCCAGGGACCTGTGGAATGTGAAAAGGCGGGAAATCCCAGAGCAAGGCAGGCTGGGAAAGGGGGCGTTGGTGGCCAATTCAAAGGGACCTTGGGGCGTTTCCTGGGCGGTGAGCTCCCTTGGCACTGCTGAGGGCCCCTGATTGATCCACCCGGGTTGATCCCACCCCCGCTGCGAGGGAGGGCCACACAACCAAAGCGCGCGAACTGCCCGCCCACCCCAACGGGGATTTGGCGGTCCAGGCTCAGCCGTGCCCGGGAAAAGCCCACTCGCTCCACGGGACTCCGTCCAGGGTCTCTGCTTGGAAAGAGGCAGGGGCGACGCCCACCATCTACCCACCAAACCCTATTGACGTCAATGGTGGCGGAGACGCCTCCCGTTCTTCCAGAGTCCTAAGCTGCTGGGTCCCGCCCACTCGGCCAGCAGTCTGCAGCGTGCCGTGTGCCTCTCCCCCCACTCGGCCAGCAGTCTGCAGCGTGCCCGTGTGCCTCTCCCACCATGGCTTGTCCGGCTCCTCCAGCACCTCAAGCGTACGTTTGCCTCGGTCCTGTGGTCGGATCACATCTCAGGGGATTTGCGGGTGGCCTGGGCAAGGGCTCTCGGCCAATGTGTTGACCCCTCCC
>NW_017208282.1:0-18073 GCF_001704415.2 Capra hircus | reverse complement strand
GGATCCCACCTCTCGAGCTAGGAGGCGAAACGGGTCTCCGCTGGATGTGGGCGGGACGGGACTCTCGTGCTTCCTCTCGAGTGGAGACCGGTTTTTCGAGGAACTTCTTGAGTTGCAGTAAGGGTGTGAAGGACCCTTTGGAAGTTCCAGAGTTTAGGTGTGATTAGCCTCAGGACGCCTCAGCGGAAATGGGCCTCATCTCGCCTGGAGGGAGAACCTCCTGGATTTTCTCGAGTTGCGGCAGGTGCTCTCGACTTACGACGGGAACCTCAGGGACCCGCTGTGGTGGCGTCAGGAAAGGCCAGTCCCCATGCGAGTTGCTCGAGGCCTCTCGGATTCCTCTCCCGTCGATGCAGGGCCTAAGATCTTGTGTGGAGTCGGTGCCGGAACCTGAGGATTCCTCTCCAGTGCTGACATGGATCTTGGGGTACTTCTGGAGTCTCCCCAGGGGAGTCAGTCCTCGTCTCGAGTGGGGGCATGCACGTGCGACTTTCCTACCGAGCTGTAGCAGCAGTGTCGCGCTTCCCTTCGTGTGGATCAAGGGATCTGTGGCTTTCCATCAAGGCTTTCCCACGAGGCTTTCCCACAGTGCTGTCCCACGTGCCACCGTGGTGTGAGTCCAACCCCGGCTAGAAAGTCGAGACAGTGCAGGGAAAACAGGTTTCCCTGGAATGGACTGAGACATCTGGGGGACTCTGGGAAATGGTGGCACAACCCTGGAGTTCCTCTCAACATTTCCTGTGGAGAGCGCCTCCTCTTGAGATGCGAAGGGAACGCCGGGAATTCTTTCCCGACCACGCAGGGAAAGGATCCCTACTCTCGAGCTAGGAGGCGGAAACGGGTCTCTGCTGGATGTGGGCGGGAATCTCGTGCTTCCTCTCGAGTGGAGACCGGTTTGTCGAGGAACTTCTTGAGTTGCAGTAAAGGAGTGAAAGACCCTTTGGAAGTTCCAGATGTTAGATGCGATTAGCCTCCAGACGCCTCAGCGGAAATGGGCCTCATCTCGCCTGGAGGGGAGAACCTCCTGGATTTTCTCGAGTTGCGGCAGGTGCTCTCGACTTACGACTGGGACCTCAGGGACCCGCTCTGGTGGCCTCAGGAAAGGCCAGTCCCCATGCGAGATGCTCGGGGGCCTCTCGGGATTCCTATCCCGTCGAAGCCGGGGCCTAAGACCTTGTGTGGAATCGGTGCCGGAACCTGAGGATTCCTCTCCAGTGCTGACATGGATCTTGGGGTACTTCTGGAGTCTCCCCAGGGGAGTCAGTCCTCGTCTCGAGTGGGGGCATGCAAGTGCGCTTTCCTCCCGAGCTGTAGCAGCAGTGTCACGCTTCCCTTCGCGTGGATCAAGGGATCAGGGGCTTTCCCTCGAGGCTTTCCCATGAGGCTTTTCCCACGAGGCTTTCCCACTGGGCTGTCCCACGTGCCACCGTGGTGTGAGTCGATCCTCGGCTTGAAAGTCGAGGCAGTGTAGGGAAAACAGGTTTCCCTGGAATGGATTGAGACATCTGGGGGACTCTGGGATATGTGGCACGACCCTGGAGTTCCTCTCGCCTTTCCTGTGGAGAGCGCCTCCAATTGAGATGCGACGGGAAGGCCGGGAATTCTTTCCCGACCACGCAGGGAAAGGATCCCTCCTCTCGAGCTAGGAGGCGGAAACGGGGCTCCTCTGGTTGTGGGCGGGACTCTCGTGCTTCCTCTCGAGTGGAGTCGGGTATGTCGGGGAACTTCTTGAGTTGCAGCAAGGGTGTGAAGGACCCTTTGGAAGTTCCAGAGTTTAGGTGTGATTAGCCTCAAGACGCCTCAGTGGAAATGGGCCTCATCTCGAATGGAGGGGAGAACCTCCTGGATTTTCTCGAGTTGCGGCAGGTGCTCTCGACTTACGACGGGGACATCAGGGACCCGCTCTGGTGGCCTCAGGAAAGGCCAGTCCCCTTGCGAGTTGCTCGGGGACCTCTCGGGTTTCTGCTCCCGTCGATGCTGGGGCCTAAAACCTTGTGTGGAGTCAGTGCCGGAACCTGAGGATTCCTCTGCAGTGCTGACATGGTCCTTGGGGTACTTCTGGAGTCTCCCCAGGGGAGTCAGTCCTCGTCTCGAGTGGGGACATGCACGTGCCCTTTCCTTCCGAGCTGTAGCAGCAGTGTCGCACTTCCCTTCGCGTGGATCAAGGAATCTGTGGCTTTCCCTCGAGGCTTTCCCACGAGGCTTTCCCATGAGGCTTTCCCACAGGGCTGTCCCACGTGCCACTGTGGTGAGAGTCGATCCTTGGATTGAAAGTCGAGGCAGTGCAGGGAAAACAGGTTTCCCTGGAATGGACTGAGACATGTGGGGGACTCTGGGAATGGTGGCACAACCCTGGAGTTCCTCTCGCCTTTCCTGTGGAGAGCGCCTCCTCTTGAAATGCGACAGGAATGCTGGGAATTCTTTCCCGACCACGCAGGGAAAGGATCCCTACTCTCGAGCTAGGAGGCGGAAACGGGTCTCTGCTGGATGTGGGCGGGAATCTCGTGCTTCCTCTCGAGCGGAGACCGGTTTGTCGAGGAACTTCTTGAGTTGCAGTAAAGGAGTGAATGACCCTTTGGAAGTTCCAGATGTTAGATGTGATTAGCCTCCAGACGCCTCAGTGGAAATGGGCCTCATCTCGCCTGGAGGGGAGAACCTTCTGGATTTTCTCGAGTTGCGGCAGGTGCTCTCGACTTACGACTGGGACCTCAGGGACCCGCTCTGGTGGCCTCAGGAAAGGCCAGTCCCCATGCGAGATGCTCGGGGGCCTCTCGGGATTCCTCTCCCGTCGAAGCCGGGGCCTAAGACCTTGTGTGGAATCGGTGCCGGAACCTGAGGATTCCTCTCCAGTGCTGACATGGATCTTGGGGTACTTCTGGAGTCTCCCCAGGGGAGTCAGTCCTCGTCTCGAGTGGGGGCATGCAGGTGCGCTTTCCTCCCGAGCTGTAACAGCAGTGTCGCGCTTCCCTTCGGCGTGGATCAAGGGATCTGGGGCTTTCCCTCGAGGCTTTCCCACGAGGCTTTCCCACGAGGCTTTCCCACAGGGCTGTCCCACGTGCCACCGTGGTGTGAGTCGATCCTCGGCTTGAAAGTCGAGGCAGTGTAGGGAAAACAGGTTTCCCTGGAATGGACTGAGACATCTGGGGGACTCTGGGAATGTGGCACGACCCTGGAGTTCCTCTCGCCTTTCCTGTGGAGAGCGCCTCCTCTTGAGATGCGAGCGGAACGCCGGGAATTTTTTTCCGACCACGCAGGGAAAGGATCCCTACCTCTCGAGCTAGGAGGCGGAAACGGGTCTCCGCTGGATGTGGGCGGGACTCTCGTGCTTCCTCTCGAGTGGAGACCGGTTTTTCGAGGAACTTCTTGAGTTGCAGTAAGGGTGTGAAGGACCCTTTGGAAGTTCCAGAGTTTAGGTGTGATTAGCCTCAGGACGCCTCAGCGGAAATGGGCCTCATCTCGCCTGGAGGGGAGAACCTCCTGGATTTTCTCGAGTTGCGGCAGGTGCTCTCGACTTACGACGGGAACCTCAGGGACCCGCTGTGGTGGCGTCAGGAAAGGCCAGTCCCCATGCGAGTTGCTCGAGGCCCTCTCCGGATTCCTCTCCCGTCGATGCAGGGGCCTAAGATCTTGTGTGGAGTCGGTGCCGGAACCTGAGGATTCCTCTCCAGTGCTGACATGGATCTTGGGGTACTTCTGGAGTCTCCCCAGGGGAGTCAGTCCTCGTCTCGAGTGGGGGCATGCACGTGCACTTTCCTACCGAGCTGTAGCAGCAGTGTCGCGCTTCCCTTCGTGTGGATCAAGGGATCTGTGGCTTTCCATCAAGGCTTTCCCACGAGGCTTTCCCACAGTGCTGTCCCACGTGCCACCGTGGTGTGAGTCCAACCCCGGCTAGAAAGTCGAGACAGTGCAGGGAAAACAGGTTTCCCTGGAATGGACTGAGACATCTGGGGGACTCTGGAAATGGTGGCACAACCCTGGAGTTCCTCTCAACATTTCCTGTGGAGAGCGCCTCCTCTTGAGATGCGAAGGGAACGCCGGGAATTCTTTCCCGACCACGCCAGGGAAAGGATCCCTACTCTCGAGCTAGGTGGCGGAAACGGGGTCTCTGCTGGATGTGGGCGGGAATCTCGTGCTTCCTCTCGAGTGGAGACCGGTTTGTCGAGGAACTTCTTGAGTTGCAGTAAAGGAGTGAAAGACCCTTTGGAAGTTCCAGATGTTAGATGCGATTAGCCTCCAGACGCCTCAGTGGAAATGGGCCTCATCTCGCCTGGAGGGAGAACCTCCTGGATTTTCTCGAGTTGCGGCAGGTGCTCTCGACTTACGACTGGGACCTCAGGGACCCGCTCTGATGGCCTCAGGAAAGGCCAGTCCCCATGCGAGATGCTCGGGGGCCTCTCGGGATTCCTCTCCCGTCGAAGCCGGGGCCTAAGACCTTGTGTGGAATCGGTGCCGGAACCTGAGGATTCCTCTCCAGTGCTGACATGGATCTTGGGGTACTTCTGGAGTCTCCCCAGGGGAGTCAGTCCTCGTCTCGAGTGGGGGCATGCAAGTGCGCTTTCCTCCCGAGCTGTAGCAGCAGTGTCACGCTTCCCTTCGCGTGGATCAAGGGATCAGGGGCTTTCCCTCGAGGCTTTCCCATGAGGTTTTCCCACGAGGCTTTCCCACTGGGCTGTCCCACGTGCCACCTGTGGTGTGAGTCGATCCTCGGCTTGAAAGTCGAGGCAGTGTAGGGAAAACAGGTTTCCCTGGAATGGATTGAGACATCTGGCGGACTCTGGGTATGTGGCACGACCCTGGAGTTCCTCTCGCCTTTCCTGTGGAGAGCGCCTCCCAATTGAGATGCGACGGGAAGGCCGGGAATTCTTTCCCGACCACGCAGGGAAAGGATCCCTCCTCTCGAGCTAGGAGGCAGGAAACGGGGCTCCTCTGGTTGTGGGCGGGACTCTCGTGCTTCCTCTCGAGTGGAGTCGGGTATGTCGGGGAACTTCTTGAGTTGCCAGCAAGGGTGTGAAGGACCCTTTGGAAGTTCCAGAGTTTAGGTGTGATTAGCCTCAAGACGCCTCAGTGGAAATGGGCCTCATCTCGCAATGGAGGGGAGAACCTCCTGGATTTTCTCGAGTTGCGGCAGGTGCTCTCGACTTACGACGGGGACATCAGGGACCCGCTCTGGTGGCCTCAGGAAAGGCCAGTCCCCTTGCGAGTTGCTCGGGGACCTCTCGGGTTCCTGCTCCCGTCGATGCTGGGGCCTAAAACCTTGTGTGGAGTCAGTGCCGGAACCTGAGGATTCCTCTGCCAGTGCTGACATGGATCCTTGGGGTACTTCTGGAGTCTCCCCAGGGGAGTCAGTCCTCGTCTCGAGTGGGGACATGCACGTGCCTTTCCTTCCGAGCTGTAGCAGCAGTGTCGCACTTCCCTTCGCGTGGATCAAGGAATCTGTGGCTTTCCCTCGAGGCTTTCCCACGAGGCTTTCCCACGAGGCTTTCCCACAGGGCTGTCCCACGTGCCACCGTGGTGAGAGTCGATCCTCGGCATTGAAAGTCGAGGCAGTGCAGGGGAAAACAGGTTTCCCTGGAATGGACTGAGACATCTGGGGGACTCTGGGAATGGTGGCACAGACCCTGGAGTTCCTCTCGCCTTTCCTGTGGAGAGCGCCTCCTCTTGAGATGCGACAGGAATGCCGGGAATTCTTTCCCGACCACGCAGGGGAAAGGATCCCTACTCTCGAGCTAGGAGGCCGGAAACGGGGCTCTGCTGGATGTGGGCGGGAACTCTCGTGCTTCCTCTCGAGTGGAGACCGGGTTATGTCGGAGGAACTTCTTGAGTTGCAGCAAGGAGTGAAAGGACCCTTTGGAAGTTCCAGATGTTAGATGTGATTAGCCTCCAGACGCCTCAGTGGAAATGGGCCTCATCTCGCCTGGAGGGGAGAACCTCTCTGGATTTTCTCGAGTTGCGCAGGTGCTCTCGACTTACGACTGGGACCTCAGGGACCCGCTCTGGTGGCCTCAGGAAAGGCCAGTTCCCCATGCGAGTTGCTCGGGGCCTCTCGGGATTCCTCTCCCGTCGATGCGGGGGCCTAAGACCTTGTGTGGAGTCGGTGCCGGAACCTGAGGATTCCTCTCCAGTGCTGACATGGGATCTTGGGGTACTTCTGGAGTCTCCCCAGGGGAGTCAGTCCTCGTCTCGAGTGGGGGCATGCACGTGCGCTTTCCTCCCGAGCTGTAGCAGGCAGTGTCAGCGCTTCCCTTCGCTGTGGATCAAGGGATCTGGGGCTTTCCCTCGAGGCTTTCCCATGGGCTTTCCCACGAGGCTTTCCCACAGGCTGTCCCACGTGCCACCGTGGTGTGAGTCGATCCTCGGCTTGAAAGTCGAGGCAGTGCAGGGAAAACAGGTTTCCCTGGAATGGACTGAGACATCTGGGGGACTCTGGGAATGGTGGCACAGACCCTGGAGTTCCTCTCGCTTTCCTGTGGAGAGCGCCTCCTCTTGAGATGCGACGGAACGCCGGGAATTTCTTTTCCCGACCAGGCAGGGAAAGGATCCCTCCTCTCGAGCTAGGAGGCGGAAACGGGGTCTCCTGCTGGATGTGGGCGGGACTCTCGTGCTTCCTCTCGAGTGGAGACCGGTGTATGTCGAGGAACTTCTTGAGTTGCAGTAAGGGTGTGAAGGACCCTTTGGAAGTTCCAGAGTTAGGTGTGATTAGCCTCAGGACGCCTCAGCGGAAATGGGCCTCATCTCGCCTGGAGGGACGAAACCTCCTGGATTTTCTCGAGTTGCGGCAGGTGCTCTCGACTTACGACGGGAACCTCAGGGACCCGCTGTGGTGGCCTCAGGAAAGGCCAGTCCCCATGCGAGTTGCTCGGGCCCTCTCGGGATTCCTCTCCCGTCGATGCAGGGGCCTAAGATCTTGTGTGGAGTCGGTGCCGGAACCTGAGGATTCCTCTCCAGTGCTGACATGGATCTTGGGGTACTTCTGGAGTCTCCCCAGGGGAGTCAGTCCTCGTCTCGAGTGGGGGCATGCACGTGCGCTTTCCTCCCGAGCTGTAGCAGCAGTGTCGCGCTTCCCTTCGTGTGGATCAAGGGATCTGTGGCTTTCCATCAAGGCTTTCCCACGAGGCTTTCCCACAGGCTGTCCCACGTGCCACCGTGGTGTGAGTCGACCCCGGCTTGAAAGTCGAGGAGTGCAGGGAAAACAGGTTTCCCTGGAATGGACTGAGACATCTGGGGGACTCTGGGAATGGTGGCACGACCCTGGAGTTCCTCTCGTTTCCTGTGGAGAGCGCCTCCTCTTGAGATGCGACGGGAACGCCGGGAATTCTTTCCCGACCACGCAGGGAAAGGATCCCTCTCTCGAGCTAGGAGGCGGAAACGGGTCTCTCTGGATGTGGGCGGGACTCTCGTGCTTCCTCTCGAGTGGAGACGGTTTGTCGAGGAACTTCTTGAGTTGCAGTAAAGGAGTGAAGGACCCTTTGGAAGTTCCAGATGTTAGGTGTGATTAGCCTCGAGACGCCTCAGCGGAAATGGGCCTCATCTCGCCTGGAGGGGAGAACCTCCTGGATTTTCTCGAGTTGCGGCAGGTGCTCTCGACTTACGACGGGACCTCAGGGACCCGCTCTGGTGGCCTCAGGAAAGGCCAGTCCCCATGCGAGTTGCTCGGGCCCTCTCGGGATTCCTCTCCCGTCGATGGGGGCCTAAGATCTTGTGTGGAGTCGGTGCCGGAACCTGAGGATTCCTCTCCAGTGCTGACATGGATCTTGGGGTACTTCTGGAGTCTCCCCAGGGGAGTCAGTCCTCGTCTCGAGTGGGGGCATGCACGTGCGCTTTCCTCCCGAGCTGTAGCAGCAGTGTCACGCTTCCCTTCGCGTGGATCAAGGGATCTGTGGCTTTCCTCGAGGCTTTCCCACGAGGCTTTCCTTTCCACAGGGCTGTCCCACGTGCCACCGTGGGTGTGAGTCGATCCTCGGCTTGAAAGTCGAGGCAGTGCAGGGAAAACAGGTTTCCCTGGAATGGACTGAGACATCTGGGGGACTCTGGGAATGGTGACGACCCTGGAGTTCCTCTCGGTTTCCTGTGGAGAGCCTCCTCTTGAGATGCGACGGAACGCCGGGAATTCTTTCCCGACCACGCAGGGAAAGGATCCCTCCTCTCGAGCTAGGAGGCGGAAACGGGGCTCTCTGGATGTGGGCGGGACTCTCGTGCTTCCTCTCGAGTGGAGAGGGGTATGTCGGGAACTTCTTGAGTTGCAGCAAGGGTGTGAAGGACCCTTTGGAAGTTCCAGAGAGGTGATTTAGCCTCGAGACGCCTCAGCGGAAATGGGCCTCATCTCGCCTGGAGGGGAGAACCTCCTGGATTTTCTCGAGTTGCGGCAGGTGCTCTCGACTTACGACGGGGACCTCAGGGACCCGCTCTGGTGGCCTCAGGAAAGGCCAGTCCCCATGCGAGTTGCTCGGGGGCCTCTCGGGATTCCTCTCCCGTCGATGCCGGGGCCTAAGACCTTGTGTGGAGTCGGTGCCGGAACCTGAGGATTCCTCTCCAGTGCTGACATGGATCTTGGTACTTCTGGAGTCTCCCCAGGGGAGTCAGTCCTCGTCTCGAGTGGGGCATGCACGTGCGCTTTCCTCCCGAGCTGTAGCAGCAGTGTCACGCTTCCCTTCGCGTGGATCAAGGGATCTGTGGCTTTCCCTCGAGGCTTTCCCACGAGGCTTTCCCAGCTTTCCCACAGGCTGTCCACGTGCCACCGTGGTGTGAGTCGATCCTCGGCTTGAAAGTCGAGGCAGTGCAGGGAAAACAGGTTTCCCTGGAATGGACTGAGACATCTGGGGACTCTGGGAATGGTGGCACGACCCTGGAGTTCCTCTCGCCTTTCCTGTGGAGAGCGCCTCCTTGAGATGCGACGGAAAGCCGGGAATTTTTCCGACCACGCAGGGAAAGGATCCCTCCTCTCGAGCTAGGAGGCGGAAACGGGGCTCCTCTGGATGTGGGCGGGACTCTCGTGCTTCCTCTCGAGTGGAGACGGGTATGTCGGGGAACTTCTTGAGTTGCAGCAAGGGTGTGAAGGACCCTTTGGAAGTTCCAGAGTTAGGTGTGATTAGCCTCGAGACGCCTCAGCGGAAATGGGCCTCATCTCGCCTGGAGGGGAGAACCTCCTGGATTTTCTCGAGTTGCGGCAGGTGCTCTCGACTTACGACGGGACCTCAGGGACCCGCTCTGGTGGCCTCAGGAAAGGCCAGTCCCCATGCGAGTTGCTCGGGGGCCTCTCGGATTCCTCTCCCGTCGATGCCGGGCCTAAGACCTTGTGTGGAGTCGGTGCCGGAACCTGAGGATTCCTCTCCAGTGCTGACATGGATCTTGGGGTACTTCTGGAGTCTCCCCAGGGGAGTCAGTCCTCGTCTCGAGTGGGGGCATGCACGTGCGCTTTCCTCCCGAGCTGTAGCAGCAGTGTCAGCTTCCTTTCGCGTGGATCAAGGGATCTGTTTCCCTCGAGGCTTTCCCACGAGGCTTTCCGAGGCTTTCCACAGGGCTGTCCCACGTGCCACCGTGGTGTGAGTCGATCCTCGCCTTGAAAGTCGAGGCAGTGCAGGGAAAACAGGTTTCCCTGGAATGGACTGAGACATCTGGGGGACTCTGGGAATGGTGGCACGACCCTGGAGTTCCTCTCGCCTTTCCTGTGGAGAGCGCCTCCTCTTGAGATGCGACGGAAACGCCGGGAATTCTTTCCCGACCAGCAGGAAAGGATCCCTCCTCTCGAGCTAGGAGGCGGAAACGGGGCTCCTCTGGATGTGGGGGACTCTCGTGCTTCCTCTCGAGTGGAGACGGGTATGTCGGGGAACTTCTTGAGTTGCAGCAAGGGTGTGAAGGACCCTTTGGAAGTTCCAGAGGTTAGGTGTGATTAGCCTCGAGACGCCTCAGCGGAAATGGGCCTCATCTCGCCTGGAGGGGAGAACCTCCTGGATTTTCTCGAGTTGCGGCAGGTGCTCTCGACTTACGACGGGACCTCAGGGACCCGCTCTGGTGGCCTCAGGAAAGGCCAGTCCCCATGCGAGTTGCTCGGGGCCTCTCGGGATTCCTCTCCTCGATGCCGGGGCCTAAGACTTGTGTGGAGTCGGTGCCGGAACCTGAGGATTCCTCTCCAGTGCTGACATGGATCTTGGGGTACTTCTGGAGTCTCCCCCAGGGGAGTCAGTCCTCGTCTCGAGTGGGGGCATGCACGTGCGCTTTCCTCCCGAGCTGTAGCAGCAGTGTCATGCTTCCCTTCGCGTGGATCAAGGGATCTGTCTTTCCCTCGAGGCTTTCCCACGAGGCTTTCCCGAGGCTTTCCCACAGGGCTGTCCCACGTGCCACTGGTGTGAGTCGATCCTCGGCTTGAAAGTCGAGGCAGTGCAGGGAAAACAGGTTTCCCTGGAATGGACTGAGACATCTGGGGACTCTGGGAATGGTGGCACGACCCTGGAGTTCCTCTCGCCTTTCCTGTGGAGAGCGCCTCCTCTTGAGATGCGACGGGAACGCCGGGAATTTCTTTCCCGACCACGCAGGGAAAGGATCCCTCCTCTCGAGCTAGGAGGCGGAAACGGGGCTCCTCTGGATGTGGGCGGGACTCTCGTGCTTCCTCTCGAGTGAGACGGGTATGTTGGGGAACTTCTTGAGTTGCAGCAAGGGTGTGAAGGACCCTTTGGAAAGTTCAAGAGGTTAGGTGTGATTAGCCTCGAGATGCCTCAGCGGAAATGGGCCTCATCTCGCCTGGAGGGGAGAACCTCCTGGATTTTCTCGAGTTGCGGCAGGTGCTCTCGACTTACAATGGGGACCTCAGGGACCCGCTCTGGTGGCCTCAGGAAAGGCCAGTCCCCATGCGAGTTGCTCGGGGCCTTTCGGGATTCCTCTCCCGTCGATGCGGGGCCTAAGATCTTGTGGAGTCGGTGCCGGAACCTGAGGATTCCTCTCCAGTGCTGACATGGTCTTGGGGTACTTCTGGAGTCTCCCCAGGGGAGTCAGTCCTCGTCTCGAGTGGGGCATGCACGTGCGCTTTCCTCCGAGCTGTAGCAGCAGTGTCACACTTCCCTTCGCGTGGATCAAGGGATCTGTGGCTTTCCTCGAGGCTTTCCCACGAGGCTTTCCCACGAGGCTTTCCACAGGGCTGTCCCACGTGCCACCGTGGTGTGAGTCGATCCTCGGCTTGAAAGTCGAGGCAGTGCAGGGAAAACAGGTTTCCCTGGAATGGACTGAGAAATCTCTGGCACTCTGGGAATGGTGGCACGACCCTGGAGTTCCCCTCGTGTTTCCTGTGGAGACCGCCTCCTCTTGAGATGCGACGGAACGCCGGGAATTCTTTCCCGACCACGCAGGGAAAGGATTCCTCCTCTCGAGCTAGAGGCGGAAACGGGGCTCTCTGGATGTGGGCGGACTCTCGTGCTTCCTCTCGAGTGGAGAGGGTATGTCGGGGAACTTCTTGAGTTGCAGCAAGGGTGTGAAGGACCCTTTGGAAGTTCCAGAGGAGGTTGATTAGCCTCGAGACGCCTGCGGAAATGGGCCTCATCTCGCCTGGAGGGGAGAACCTCCTGGATTTTCTCGAGTTGCGGCAGGTGCTCTCGACTTAAGACGGGACCTCAGGGACCGCTCTGGTGGCCTCAGGAAAGGCCAGTCCCCATGCGAGTTGCTCGGGGGCCCTTGGGATTCCTCTCCCGTCGATGCCGGGGCCTAAGACCTTGTGTGGAGTCGGTGCCGGAACCTGAGGATTCCTCTCCAGTGCTGACATGGATCTTGGGGTACTTCTGGAGTCTCCCCGGGGAGTCAGTCCTCGTCTCGAGGGGGCATGCACGTGCGCTTTCCTCCCGAGCTGTAGCAGCAGTGTCATGCTTCCCTTCGCGTGGATGAAAGGGATCTGTGGCTTTCGAGGTTTTTCCGAGGCTTTCCCACGAGGCTTTCCCACAGGGCTGTCCCACGTGCCACCGTGGTGTGAGTCGATCCTCGGCTTGAAAGTCGAGGCAGTGCAGGAAAAACAGGTTTCCCTGGAATGGACTGAGACATCTGGGGGACTCTGGGAATGGTGGCACGACCCTGGAGTTCCTCTCGCCTTTCCTGTGGAGAGCGCCTCCTCTTGAGATGCGACGGAAACGCCGGGAATTCTTTCCCGACCACGCAGGGAAAGGATCCCTCCTCTCGAGCTAGGAGGCGGAAACGGGGCTCCTCTGGATGTGGGCGGGACTCGTGCTTCCTCTCGAGTGGAGACGGGTATGTCGGGGAACTTCTTGAGTTGCAGCAAGGGTGTGAAGGACCCTTTGGAAGTTCCAGAGGTTAGGTGTGATTAGCCTCGAGAGCCTCAGGAAATGGGCCTCATCTCGCCTGGAGGGGAGAACCTCCTGGATTTTCTCGAGTTGCAGGTGCTCTCGACTTACGACGGGACCTCAGGGACCGCTCTGGTGGCCTCAGGAAAGGCCAGTCCCCATGCGAGTTGCTCGGGGCCTCTCGGGATTCCTCTCCGTCGATGCCGGGCCTAAGACCTTGTGTGGAGTCGGTGCCGGAACCTGAGGATTCCTCTCCAGTGCTGACATGGATCTTGGGGTACTTCTGGAGTCTCCCCTGGGGAGTCAGTCCTCGTCTCGAGTGGGGGCATGCACGTGCGCTTTCCTCCCGAGCTGTAGCAGCAGTGTCAGGCTTCCCTTCGCGTGGATCAAGGGATCTGTGGCTTTCCCTCGAGGCTTTCCCACGAGGCTTTGAGCTTTCCACAGGCTGTCCCACGTGCCACCGTGGTGTGAGTCGATCCTCGGCTTGAAAGTCGAGGCAGTGCAGGGAAAAAAGGTTTCCCTGGAATGGACTGAGACATCTGGGGACTCTGGGAATGGTGGCACGACCCTGGAGTTCCTCTCGCCTTTCCTGTGGAGAGCGCCTCCTCTTGAGATGCGACGGGAACGCGGGAATTCTTTCCCGACCACGCAGGGAAAGGATCCCTCCTCTCGAGCTAGGAGGCGGAAACGGGGCTCCTCTGGATGTGGGCGGGACTCTCGTGCTTCCTCTCGAGTGGAGACGGGTATGTCGGGGAACTTCTTGAGTTGCAGCAAGGGTGTGAAGGACCCTTTGGAAGTTCCAGAGTTAGGTGTGATTAGCCTCGAGACGCCTCAGGAAATGGGCCTCATCTCGCCTGGAGGGAGAACCTCCTGGATTTTCTCGAGTTGCGGCAGGTGCTCTCGACTTACGACGGGGACCTCAGGGACCCGCTCTGGTGGCCTCAGGAAAGGCCAGTCCCCATGCGAGTTGCTCGGGGCCTCTCGGGATTCCTCTCCGTCGATGCGGGGCCTAAGACCTTGTGTGGAGTCGGTGCCGGAACCTGAGGATTCCTCCAGTGCTGACATGGATCTTGGGGTACTTCTGGAGTCTCCCAGGGAGTCAGTCCTCGTCTCGAGTGGGGCATGCACGTGCGCTTTCCTCCCGAGCTGTAGCAGCAGTGTCACGCTTCCCTTCGCGTGGATCAAGGAATCTGTGGCTTTTGAGGCTTTTTTCCCACGAGGCTTTCCCAGGCTGTCCAACGTGCCACCGTGGTGTGAGTCGATCCTCGGCTTGAAAGTCGAGGCAGTGCAGGGAAAACAGGTTTCCCTGGAATGGACTGAGACATCTGGGGGACTCTGGGAATGGTGGCACGACCCTGGAGTTCCTCTCGCCTTTCCTGTGGAGAGCGCCTCCTCTTGAGATGCGACGGGAACGCCGGAATTCTTTCCGACACGCAGGGAAAGGATCCCTCCTCTCGAGCTAGGAGGCGGAAACGGGGCTCCTCTGGATGTGGGCGGGACTCTCGTGCTTCCTCTCGAGTGGAGACGGGTATGTCGGGGAACTTCTTGAGTTGCAGCAAGGGTGTGAAGGACCCTTTGGAAGTTCCAGAGGTTAGGTGTGATTAGCCTCGAGACGCCTCAGCGGAAATGGGCCTCATCTCGCCTGGAGGGGAGAACCTCCTGGATTTTCTCGAGTTGCGGCAGGTGCTCTCGACTTACGACGGGAACCTCAGGGACCCGCTCTGGTGGCCTCAGGAAAGGCCAGTCCCCATGCGAGTTGCTCGGGGCCTCTCGGATTCCTCTCCCGTCGATGCCGGGCCTAAGACCTTGTGTGGAGTCGGTGCCGGAACCTGAGGATTCCTCTCCAGTGCTGACATGGATCTTGGGGTACTTCTGGAGTCTCCCCAGGGAGTCAGTCCTCGTCTCGAGTGGGGGCATGCACGTGCGCTTTCCTCCCAGCTGTAGCAGCAGTGTCACGCTTCCCTTCGCGTGGATCAAGGGATCTGTGGCTTTCCCTCGAGGCTTTCCACGAGGCTTTCCCACGAGGCTTTCCCACAGGCTGTCCCACGTGCCACCGTGGTGTGAGTCGATCCTCGGCTTGAAAGTCGAGGCAGTGCAGGGAAAACAGGTTTCCCTGGAATGGACTGAGACATCTGGGGGACTCTGGGAATGGTGGCACGACCCTGGAGTTCCTCTCGCCTTTCCTGTGGAGAGCGCCTCCTCTTGAGATGCGACGGAAAGCCGGGAATTCTTTCCCGACCACGCAGGGAAAGGATCCTCCTCTCGAGCTAGGAGGCGGAAACGGGGCTCCTCTGGATGTGGGCGGGACTCTCGTGCTTCCTCTCGAGTGGAGACGGGTATGTCGGGGAACTTCTTGAGTTGCAGCAAGGGTGTGAAGGACCCTTTGGAAGTTCCAGAGGTTAGGTGTGATTAGCCTCGAGACGCCTCAGCGGAAATGGGCCTCATCTCGCCTGGAGGGGAGAACCTCCTGGATTTTCTCGAGTTGCGGCAGGTGCTCTCGACTTACGACGGGGACCTCAGGGACCCCTGGTGGCCTCAGGAAAGGCCAGTCCCCATGCGAGTTGCTCGGGGGCTCTTGGGATTCCTCTCCCGTCGATGCCGGGCCTAAGACCTTGTGTGGAGTCGGTGCCGAACCTGAGGATTCCTCTCCAGTGCTGACATGGATCTTGGGGTACTTCTGGAGTCTCCCAGGGGAGTCAGTCCTCGTCTCGAGTGGGGGCATGCACGTGCGCTTTCCTCCCGAGCTGTAGCAGCAGTGTCACGCTTCCCTTCGCGTGGATCAAGGAATCTGTGGCTTTCCAGGCTTTCCCAGGAGCTTTCCCACGAGGCTTTCCCACAGGCTGTCCCACGTGCCACCGTGGTGTGAGTCGATCCTCGGCTTGAAAGTCGAGGCAGTGCAGGGAAAACAGGTTTCCCTGGAATGGACTGAGACATCTGGGGGACTCTGGGAATGGTGGCACGACCCTGGAGTTCCTCTCGCCCTTTCCTGTGGAGAGCGCCTCCTCTTGAGATGCGACGGGAACGCCGGGAATTCTTTCCGACCACGCAGGAAAAGGATCCCTCCTCTCGAGCTAGAGGCGGAAACGGGGCTCCTCTGGATGTGGGCGGGACTCTCGTGCTTCTCTCGAGTGGAGACGGGTATGTCGGGAACTTCTTGAGTTGCAGCAAGGGTGTGAAGGACCCTTTGGAAGTTCCAGAGGTTAGGTGTGATTAGCCTCGAGACGCCTCAGCGGAAATGGGCCTCATCTCGCCTGGAGGGGAGAACCTCCTGGATTTTCTCGAGTTGCGGCAGGTGCTCTCGACTTACGACGGGACCTCAGGGACCCGCCTGGTGGCCTCAGGAAAGGCCAGTCCCCATGCGAGTTGCTCGGGGGCCTCTCGGATTCCTCTCCCGTCGATGCCGGGCCTAAGACCTTGTGTGGAGTCGTGCCGGAACCTGAGGATTCCTCTCCAGTGCTGACATGGATCTTGGGACTTCTGGAGTCTCCCCAGGGAAGTCAGTCCTCGTCTCGAGTGGGGCATGCACGTGCGCTTTCCTCCCGAGCTGTAGCAGCAGTGTCGCGCTTCCCTTTCGTGGATCAAGGATCTGTGCTTTCCCGAGGCTTTCCCACTTTCCCACGAGGCTTTCCCACAGGGCTGTCCCACGTGCCACCGTGGTGTGAGTCGTGGGTTGAAAGTCGAGGCAGTGCAGGGAAAACAGGTTTCCCTGGAATGGACTGAGACATCTGGGGGACTCTGGAATGGTGGCACGACCCTGGAGTTCCTCTCGCCTTTCCTGTGGGAGAGCGCCTGAAGCCTTTGTGAGAATCCCGCCCGTGACAAGGTCATGAGGAAGGAAGCTGACATACGCAAGGCGTGCTCAGACTTCAGGGGCCCCTCTGGAAATTCCTAAGCATGTACCCCTCTGCCGGCTTTTGTGCTCTGCTTTTCCACTCTTCTGACATTTTCTGGAAAAAGTCAATTCAGGGCTTTAGTCTTCTGCATTTGGAGTGTTTCAATCCAAAAACCCCTCGATGGCTTTCTAGCCTGCCTGCAGGACTCTGCAAGTGTGTTTGTTTGAGGCCTCCTGACCGCAGGAGGCACAGGAAGCTTAAAACATCCTAGGAATGTAGGGGCTTCCGAGGAGTCAAAATCTTTAGAATAGGACTGATTATAAGTTTCATTTGTTGAGTCAATGTTTGCTGCCAAATTTTCATATCCTTTATTTTTAGATATAGTTGGTATATAGAAAAACAAGTAGTAGACCTAGTATTAGCAACATTAGATCCTCGAGTTAAGTACCTTCTTTGTTATATCCCACTGCACCTTTGTTCTATCGCACTGCACCTTTGTTCTATAGAGATGTAACTTTAATGCTTTAAGGAGATGCAGATTAAAAAAACACTTCAGGGGAAACAAAATTAACATTCATTAAGGAAGAGAGCTAAAAAGTGTTAACAAGCCTCTTGGCCAGAAGATAATGTAAATCACCAGAGACCTTTTGTATACAAAATGATGTATAGAAAGAGTCTGCGCTGCGAACGCTACATAATTCTGTGTTACCCATTGATCTCCATGTTTTATCAAAAGTATAAAAGGCCTTCTGAACAATAAAGGATTGGACCAGTTTCTCGAACTAGTCTCTCGCCTAGTTTCTTGGGACTCTGGATCCCCCATGTCTCTCTCTCTCTCTTCTTCTCTCCCCTTCCCTCTCTCTGCTCTTTACTTTAACTTCAGGCTGAATCTCCATCTGGGGCGCGGAGGCTCGCCAGGTCTACTTACTTGCCCCGGCTGTTAAGACCCGCACGAAAGGGAGCTTAAGGCGAGGCACCCTTAGATATTCAAGCGGGCGCCGGTGGCCCAACGTAGATGGTGCAAATTCCTTGTCTGGAATTTTAATGGCCTTCCGTGAAAACCAAGCTATTCAGCCTCTTCCTCCACTTAATCTTCTTATTACACTATAGTTTCTTAACCTAATCTTACATTAATAAACAAACAAGTCTTTCCACGCCAACCCCGTCCAGCCTTCGAATTCCCTGGATCCACCGGGGCTGGACCCTGGCAAGCGCCTCCACTTGAGATGCGACGGGAACGCGGGAATTTCTTTCCCCACCACGCAGGAAAAGGATCCCTCCTCTCGAGCTAGGAGGCGGAAACGGGGCTCCTCTGGATGTGGGCGGGACTCTCGTGCTTCCTCTCGAGTGAGACGGGTATGTCAGAGAACTTCTTGAGTTGCAGCAAGGGTGTGAAGGACCCTTTGGAAGATCCAGACGTTAGATGTGATTAGCCTCGAGACGCCTCAGCGGAAATGGGCCTCATTTCGCCTGGAGGGGAGAACCTCCTGGATTTTCTCGAGTTGCGGCAGGTGCTCTCGACTTACGACGGGGACCTCAGGGACCCGCTCTGGTGGCCTCAGGAAAGTCCAGTCCCCATGCGAGTTGCTCGGGGGCCTCTCGGGATTCCTCTCCCATCGATGCCGGGCCCTAGATCTTGTGTGGAATCGGTGCCGTAACCTGAGCATTCCTCTCCAGTGCTGACATGGATCTTGGGGTACTTCTGGAGTCTGCCCAAGGGAGTCAGTCCTCGTCTCGAGAGGGGGCATGCACGTGCGCTTTCCTCCCAAGCTGTAGCAGCAGTGTCGCGCTTCCCTTCGCGTGGATAAAGGGATCTGTGGCTTTCCCTCGAGGCTTTCCCACAGGGCTGTCCCCACGTGCCACCGTGGTGTGAGTCGATCCTCGGCTTGAAAGTCGAAACAGTGCAGGGAAAACAGGTTTCCCTGGAAATGGACTGAGACATCTGGGGGACTCTGGGAATGGTGC
>NW_017208281.1:0-4005 GCF_001704415.2 Capra hircus | reverse complement strand
ACACACCTAACCTCTGGAACTTCCAAAGGGACCTTCACACCCTTGCTTCAACTCAAGAAGTTCCCCGACATACCAGTCTCCACTCGAGGTTAAGAACGAGAGTCCCGCCTACATCAGGAGGAGCCCCGTTTCCCCCTCCTAGCTCGAGAGGAGGGATCCTTTCCCTGCGTGGTCGGAAAGATCTCCCCGAGTTCCCGTCGCATCTCAAGAGGAGGTGCTCTCCACAGGAAAGGTGAGAGGAACTCCAGGGTCGTGCCACCATTCCCAGAGTCCCCCAGATGTCTCAGTCCATTCCAGGGAAGCCTGTGTTCCCTGCACTGCCTCGACTTTCAAGCCGACGATCGACTCACACCACGGTGGCACGTGGAGCAGCCCTGTGGGGAAAGCTTCGTGGAAAGCCTCGTGGGACGCCTCGAGGGAAAGCCCCTGATCCCCTGATCTTCGCGAAGGGAAGCGTGACACTGCTGCTACAGCACGGGAGGAAAGCGCACGTGCATGCCCCCACTCGAGACGAGGACTGACTCCCCTGGGGAGACTCCAGAAGTACCCCAAGATGCATGTCAGCACTGGAGAGGAATACTCAGGATCCGACACCGACTCCACACAAGGTCTGAGGCCCTGGCATCGACGGGAAAGGAATCCCGAGAGGCCCCACAGCAACTCTCATGGGGACTGGCATTTCTTGAGGCCACCAGAGCGGGTCCCTGAGGTCCCTGTCGTAAGTCGAAGAGCACCTGCCGCAACTCGAGAAAATCCAGGAGGTTCTCCCCTCCAGCCGAGATGAGGCCATTTCCGCTGAGGCGTCTCGAGGCTAATCACACCTAACCTCTGGAACTTCCTAAGGGTCCTTCACACCCTTGCTGCAACTCAAGAAGTTCCCCGATACCCGTCTCCACTCGAGAGGAAGCACGAGAGTCCCCGCCCACATCCAGAAGGAGCCCTTCTCGCCTCCTAGCTCGAGAGGAGGGATCCTTTCCCTGCGTGGTCGGGAAAGAATCCTGGCGTTCCCGTCGCATCTCAAGTGCAGGCAGCTATCCACAGGAAAGGCGAGAGGAACTCCAGGGTCGTGCCACCATTCCCAGAGTCCCCCAGATGTCTCAGTCCATTCCAGGGAAACCTGTTTTCCCTGCACTGCCCTCCACTTTCAAGCCGAGGATCAACTCACACCACCACGGTGGCACGTGGGACAGCCCTGTGGGAAAGCCTCGTGGGAAGGCCTAGTGGGAAAGCTCTAGGGAAAGCCACAGATCCCTTGCCCACGCGAAGGGAATCGTGACACTGCTGCAACAGCTCTCGGCAGAAAGCGCACGTGCATGTCCCCCATCGAGAGAGGAATGACTCCCCTGGGGAGACCCAGAAGTACCCAAGGTCCATGTCAGCACTGGAGAGGAATCCTCAGGTTCGGGCACCGACTCCACACAAAGGTCTTAGGTACCGACATTGACGGCAGAGGAATCCCGAGAGCCCCCCAAGCAACTCTCCTGGGGACTGGCCTTTCCTGAGGCCACCAGAGCGGGTCCCTGAGGTCCCCGTCGTAAGTCGAGAGCACCGCCGGCAACTCGAGAAAATCCAGGAGGTTCTCCCCTCCAGGCGAGAGGAGGCCCATTTCCGCTGAGACCTCTCGAGCTAATCACACCAAACTTCTGGAACTTCCAAAGGGTCCTTCACACCGTTGCTGCAACTCAAGAAGTTCCCCGACATACCCGTCTCCACTCGAGAGGAAGCACGAGAGACGCGCGCCCACATCCAGAGGAGCCCCGTTTCCGCCTCCTAGCTCGACAGGGGGATCCTTTCCCTGCGTGTTTGGGAAAGAATCCCGGCGTTCCCGTCGCATCTCAAGAGGAGGCGCTCTCCACAGGAAAGGCGAGAGGAACTCCAGGGTCGTGCCCATTCCCAGAGTCCCCCAGATTTCTCAGTCCATTCCAGGGAAACCTGTTTTCCCTGCACTGCCTCGACTTTCAAGCCGAGGATCGACTCACACCACGGTGGCACGTGGGACAGCCCTGTGGGAAAGCCTCATGGGAAGGCCTAGTGGGAAAGCCTCGAGGGGAAGCTACAGATCCCTTGATCCATGCAAAGGGAAGCGTGATACTGCTGCTACAGCTCCGGAGGAAAGCGCACGTGCATGCCCCCACTCGAAACGAGGACTGACTCCCCTGGCGAGACTCCAGAAATACCCCAAGATCCATGTCAGCACTGGAGAGAATCCTCAGGTTCTGGCACCGACTCCACACAAGGTCTTAGGCCCGGCATCGACGGGAGAGGAATCCCGAGAGGCCCAGAGCAACTCGCATGGGGATTGGCCTTTCTTGGGGCCACCAGAGCGGGTCCCTGAGGTCCCGTCGTAAGTCGAGAGCACCTGACGCAACTCGAGAAAATCCAGGAGGTTCTCCCCTCCAGGCGAGATGAGGCCCATTTCCGCTGAGGCGTCTCGAGGATAATCACACCTAACCTCTGGAACTTCCAAAGGGTCCTTCACACCCTTGCTGCAACTCAAGAAGTTCCCCGACATACCCGTCTCCACTCGAGAGGAAGCACGAAAGTCCGCCCACATCCAGAAGAGCCCCATTTTTCCGCTCCTAGCTCGAGAGGAGGGATCCTTTCCCTGCGTGGTCGGGAAAGAATTCCTGGGCGTTCCCGTCGCATCTCAAGTGCAGGCACTCTCCACAGGAAAGGCGAGAGGAACTCCAGGGTCGTGCCACCATTCCAGAGTCCCCCAGATGTCTCAGTCCATTCCAGGGAAACCTGTTTTCCCTGCACTGCCTCCACTTTCAAGCGAGGATCGACTCACACCACGGTGGCACGTGGGACAGCCCTGTGGGAAAGCCTCGTGGGAAAGCCTCGGGAAAGCCTCGAGGGAAAGCCACAGATCCCTTGATCCACGCGAAGGGAAGCGCGAAACTGCTGCTACAGCTCGGGAGGAAAGCGCACGTGCATGCCCCACTCGAGACGAGGACTGACTCCCCTGGGGAGACTCCAGAAGTTCCCCAAGATCCATATCAGCACTGGAGAAGAATCCTCAGGCTCTGGCTCCGACTCCTCACAAGGTTGTGGCCCCGGCATCGACAGGAGAAGAATCCCGAGAGGCCCTCTAACAACTCACATGGGGACTGGCCTTTCCTGAGGCCACCAGAGCGGTTCCCCTGAGGTCCCCGTCGTAAGTCGAGAGCACCTGCCGCAACTCGAGACAATCCAGGAGGTTCTCCCTCCAGGCGAGATGAGGCCCATTTCCGCTGAGGCATCTCGAGGCTAATCACACCTAACCTCTGGAACTTCCAAAGGGTCCTTCACACCCTTGCTGCAACTCAAGAAGTTCCCCGACATACCCGTCTCCACTCGAGAGGAAGCACGAGAGTCCGCCACATCCAGAGGAGCCCTGTTTCCGCCTCCTAGCTCGAGAGGAGGGATCCTTTCCCTGCGTGGTCGGGAAAGAATGGCGTTCCTGTCGCATCTCAAGAGGAGGCGCTCTCCACAGGAAAGGCGACAGGAACTCCAGGGTCGCGCCACCGTTCCCAGAGTCCCCAAGATGTCTCAGTCCATTCCAGTGAAACCTGTTTTCCCTGCACTGCCTCGACTTTCAAGCCAAGGATCGACTCACACCACGGTGGCAAGTGGGACAGCCCTGTGGGAAAGCCTCGAGGGAAAGCCACAGATCCCTTAATCCACGCGAAGGGAAGCGTGACACTGCTGCTACAGTTCAGGAGGAAATCGCACCTATGTCCCCACTCGAGACGAGGACTGACTCCCCTGGGGAGACTCCAGAAGTACCCCAAGATCCACGTCGGCACTGGAGAGGAATCATCAGGTTCCGGCATCGTCTCCACACAAGGTCTTAGGCACCGGCATCGACGGGAAATCCCGAGAGGCCCCCGAGCAACTCGCATGGGGACTGGCCTTTCCTGAGGCCCCAGAGCGGGTCCCTGACGTCCCCGTAAGTCGAGAGCACCTGCCGCAACTCGAAAAATCCAGGAGGTTCTCCCCTGCAGGCGAGATGAGGCCCATTTC
>NW_017208280.1:0-4005 GCF_001704415.2 Capra hircus | reverse complement strand
TCCCGTGCCACCGTGGTGTGAGGCGATCCTCGGCATGAAAGTTTAGGCACTCTGTAAAAACAAGATCCTCTGGAATGGACTGAGACATCTGGGGACGCTTGAAATGGTGCACGACCATGGAGTTCCTCTCTCCCTTCCTGTGGAGAGCGCCTCCACCTGAGATGCGACGGGAATGCCGGAAGTTTTTCCCGACCACGCAGGGAAAGGATCCCTCATCTCTAGCTAGGAGGATGAAACGGGGCTACTCTGGATGTGGGGAGGACCCTCGTGTTTCCTCTCGAGTGGAGATGGGAATGTCGGGGAACTTCTTGAGTTGCAGCAAGGGTGTGAAGGACCCTTTGGAAGTTCCAGAGATTAGATGTAATTAGCCTCGAGACACCTCATTGGAAATGGGCCTCATCTCGCCTGGAGTGGAGAACCTCCTGGATTTTCCTGAGTTGCGGCAGATGCTCCCGACTTACGACGGGGACCTCAGGGACCCGCTCTGGTGGCTTCATCAAAGGCCAGTCCCCATGCCAGATGCTGGGGGGCTTCTCTTGATAACTCTCCTGTTGATGCCCGGGCCGAACAACTTGTGTGGATTCGGGGCCGGAACCTGAGGTTTCCTCTGCAGTGCTGACATGGATATTGGGGTTCTTCTGGAGTCTCCACCTGGAGAGTCAATCCTCCTCTCAAGTGAGGGCACGCACGTGTGCTTTCCTCCCGAGCTGTAGCAGCAGGGTCACGCTTCCCGTCGTGTGGATCAAGGGATCTGTGGCTTTCCCTGGAGGCTTTCCCACGAGGCTTTCTCACAGGGCTTTCCCTCGTGCCACCGTGGTGTGAGTTGATCCTCAGCGTGAAAGTCGAGGCAGTGCAGGGAAAACAGGTTCCTCTGGATTGGACTGATGCTGGGAGCCAGTATGAGGACTCCCGCCCGTGATAACGTCATGAGGAAGAAAGCTGACATAGGCATGGTGTGTTCAGACTTCAGGGACCCCTCTGGAAGTTCCTACGCACGTACCCCAACAAAAATCTGCCGGCTTTTTTGCTCTGCTTTTCCACTCTTCTGACATTTTCTGGAAAAAGTCAATTCAGGGCTTTAGTCTTCTGCATTTGAAAGAGTGTTTCAATCCAAAAACCCCTCTGAATGCTTTCTAGCCTGCCTGCAGGACTCGTACAGCTGGGCATGTGATTGTTTGAGGCCTCCTTTCCCCAGGAGGCACAGGAAGCTTAAAGCATCCTAGGAATGTAGGGGCATCCGAGGAGTCAAAATCTTTATAATAGGACTGATTAAAAGTTTCATTTTTTGGGTCAATGCTTGCTGCTAAATTTTCATATCCTTTATTTTTAGATAGAGTTGGTATATTAAAAAAACAAGTAGTAGACCTGGTATTAGCAACATTAGATCTTTGAGTTAAGTACCTTCTTTGTTATAACCCACTGCACCTTTGTTCTATAGAGATGTAACTTTAATGCTTTAAGGAAATGCAGATTAAAGAAAAACACTTCAGAGGAAACAAAATTAACATTCATTAAGGAAGAGAGCCAAAAAGTGTTTAACAAGCCTCTTGGCCAGAAGATAATGTAAATCACCAGAGACCTTTTGTATACAAAATGATGTACAGAAAGAGTCTGGGGTGCGAACGCTACATAATTTTGTGTTACCCATTGAACTCCATGTTTTATCAAAAGTATAAAAGGCTTTATGAACAATAAAGGATGGGGCCAGTTTCTCGGACCAGTTTCTCGAACTAGTCTCTCGGCCTGGTTTCTTGGGACTCAGGCTCCCCCCGTGTCTTTTTCTCTCTTTCTTCTTCTCTCCCTTTCCTTCTCTCTGCTTTTTACTTTAACTTCAGGCTGAATCTCCACCAGGGGCGCGGAGGCTCGCCAGGTCTACTTACTTGCCTGGCTGTTAAGACCTGCACGAAAGGGAGCTTAAGGCGAGGCACCCTTAGATATTCAAGCAGGGGCTGGATGGCCCAAAGTAGATGGTGAATAGTTCCTTGTACGTGGAATTTTATTGGCCTCCACGTAAATCCAAGCATATTTCAGCCATCTACTTTCCACCAGCCCCTGCTTGAATATCTAAGGGTGCCTCGCCTTAAGCTCCCTTTCGTGCAGGTCTTAACAGCCAGGCAAGTAAGTAGACCTGGCGAGCCTCCGCGCCCCTGGTGGAGATTCAGCCTGAAGTTAAAGTAAAAAGCAGAGAGAAGGAAAGGGAGAGAAGAAGAAAGAGAGAAAAAGACACGGGGGGAGCCTGAGTCCCAAGAAACCAGGCCGAGAGACTAGTTCGAGAAACTGGTCCGAGAAACTGGCCCCATCCTTTATTGTTCATAAAGCCTTTTATACTTTTGATAAAACATGGAGTTCAATGGGTAACACAAAATTATGTAGCGTTCGCACCCCAGACTCTTTCTGTACATCATTTTGTATACAAAAGGTCTCTGGTGATTTACATTATCTTCTGGCCAAGAGGCTTGTTAAACACTTTTTGGCTCTCTTCCTTAATGAATGTTAATTTTGTTTCCTCTGAAGTGTTTTTCTTTAATCTGCATTTCCTTAAAGCATTAAAGTTACATCTCTATAGAACAAAGGTGCAGTGGGTTATAACAAAGAAGGTACTTAACTCAAAGATCTAATGTTGCTAATACCAGGTCTACTACTTGTTTTTTTAATATACCAACTCTATCTAAAAATAAAGGATATGAAAATTTAGCAGCAAGCATTGACCCAAAAAATGAAACTTTTAATCAGTCCTATTATAAAGATTTTGACTCCTCGGATGCCCCTACATTCCTAGGATGCTTTAAGCTTCCTGTGCCTCCTGGGGAAAGGAGGCCTCAAACAATCACATGCCCAGCTGTACGAGTCCTGCAGGCAGGCTAGAAAGCATTCAGAGGGGTTTTTGGATTGAAACACTCTTTCAAATGCAGAAGACTAAAGCCCTGAATTGACTTTTTCCAGAAAATGTCAGAAGAGTGGAAAAGCAGAGCAAAAAAGCCGGCAGATTTTTGTTGGGGTACGTGCGTAGGAACTTCCAGAGGGGTCCCTGAAGTCTGAACACACCATGCCTATGTCAGCTTTCTTCCTCATGACGTTATCACGGGCGGGAGTCCTCATACTGGCTCCCAGCATCAGTCCAATCCAGAGGAACCTGTTTTCCCTGCACTGCCTCGACTTTCACGCTGAGGATCAACTCACACCACGGTGGCACGAGGGAAAGCCCTGTGAGAAAGCCTCGTGGGAAAGCCTCCAGGGAAAGCCCACAGATCCCTTGATCCACACGACGGGAAGCGTGACCCTGCTGCTACAGCTCGGGAGGAAAGCACACGTGCGTGCCCTCACTTGAGAGGAGGATTGACTCTCCAGGGTGAGACTCCAGAAGAACCCCAATATCCATGTCAGCACTGCTGAGGAAACCTCAGGTTCCGGCCCCGAATCCACACAAGTTGTTCGGCCCGGGCATCAACAGGAGAGTTATCAAGAGAAGCCCCCCAGCATCTGGCATGGGGACTGGACCTTTGATGAAGCCACCAGAGCGGGTCCCTGAGGTCCCCGTCGTAAGTCGGGAGCATCCTGCCGCAACTCGAGGAAAATCCAGGAGGTTCTCCACTCCAGGCGAGATGAGGCCCATTTCCAATGAGGTGTCTCGAGGCTAATTACATCTAATCTCTGGAACTTCCAAAGGGTCCTTCACACCCTTGCTGCAACTCAAGAAGTTCCCCGACATTCCCATCTCCACTCGAGAGGAAACACGAGGGTCCTGCCCACATCCAGAGTAGCCCCGTTTCATCCTCCTAGCTAGAGATGAGGGATCCTTTCCCTGCTTGGTCGGGAAAGAACTTCCGGCATTCCCGTCGCATCTCAGGTGGAGGCGCTCTCCCAGGAAGGGAGAGAGGAACTCCATGGTCGTGCCACCATTTCAAGCGGTCCCCAGATGTCTCAGTCCATTCCAGAGGATCTTGTTTTTACAGAGTGCCTAAACTTTCATGCCGAGGATCGCCTCACACCACGGTGGCACGGGGG
>NW_017208279.1:0-4006 GCF_001704415.2 Capra hircus | reverse complement strand
GAAAGCCTCATGGAAAGCCTCGAGGAAGCCCCTGATCCCTTGATCCACAAGAAGGGAAGCGTGACACTCCTGCTACAGCTCGGGAGCGCACGTGCATGCCCCACTCGAGACGAGGACTGACTCCCCTGGGGGAGACTCCAGAAGTACCCCAAGATCCATGTCAGCACTGGAGAGGAATCCTCAGGTTTCCGGCACCGATTCCACACAAGATCTTGGCCCCGGCATCGAGGGGAGAGGAATCCCGAGAGGCCCGAGCAACTCCCATGGGGACTGGCCTTTCATGAGGCCACCAGCGCGGTCCCTCAGGTCCCCTTCGTAAGTCGAGAGCACCTGCCGCAATTGAGAAAATTCAGGAGGTTCTCGCCTCCAGGCGAGATGAGCCCCATTTCCGATGAGGCGTCTCGAGGCTAATCACACCTAAGCTCTGGAACTTCCAAAGGGTCCTTCACACCCTTCCTGCAACTCAAGAAGTTCCCCAACATACCCGTCTCCACTCGAGAGGAAGCACGAGAGTCCCGCCCACATACAGAGGAGCCCGTTTCCGCCTCCTAGCTCGAGAGGTGGGATCCTTTCGCTGCGTGGTCGGAAAGAATTCCCGGCGTTCCCGTCGCATTTCAAGAGGAGGCGCTCTCCACAGGAAAGGCGAGAGTAACTCCAGGGTCATGCTACCATTCCCAGAGTCCCCCAGATGTCTCAGTCCATTCCAGGGAAACCTGTTTTCCCTGTTACTGCCTCGACTTTCAAGCGAGGATCGACTCACACCACGGTGGCACGTGGACAGCCCTGTGGGAAAGCCTCGTGGGAAAGCCTCGAGGGAAAGCGGCAGATCCCTTGATCCACGCGAAGGGAAGCGTGACACTGCTGCTACAGCTTGGGAGGAATGCGCACGTGCATGCCCCCACTCGAGATGAGGACTGACTCCCCTGGGGAGACTCCAGAAGTAGCCCAAGATCAATGTCAGCACTGGAGAGGAATCCTCACGTTCCAGCACCGACTCCAAGCAAGGTCTTAGGCGCTGGCATCTACGGGAGAGGAATCCGAGAGGCACTTGAGCAACTCGCATGGGGTCGGCCTTTCCTGAGGCCGCCAGAGAGGGTCCCTGAGGTCCCCGTCGTAACTTGAGAGCACCTGCCACAACTCGAGAAAATCCAGGAAGTTCTCCCTCCAGGCGAGATGAGGCCCGTTTCCGTTGAAGCGTCTCGAGGCTAATCACATCTAACCTCTGGAACTTCGAAAGGGTCCTCACACCCTTGCTGCAACTCAAGAAGTTCCCCGACATACCCGTCTCCACTCGAGAGGAAGCACGAGAGTCCCGCCCACATCCAGAGGAGCCCCGTTTCCCCCTCCTAGCTCGAGTGGAGGGATCCTTTCCCTGCGTGGTGGGGAAAGAATTCCCTGCATTACCGTCGCATCTCAAGAAGAGGCGCTCTCCACAGGAAAGGCGAGAGGAACTCCAGGGTCGTGCCACCATTCCCAGAGTCCCCCAGATGTCTCAGTCCATTCCAGGGAAATCTGTTTCCCTCCACTGCCTCGACTTTCAAGCCGAGGATCGACTCACACCACGGTGGCACGTTGGATAGTCCTGTGGGAAAGCCTCGTGGGAAAGCCTCGGGAAAGCCACAGGTCCCTTGATCCACGCGAGGGGAAGCGTGACACTGCAGCTACAGCTCGGAAAGAAGGGCACGTGCATGCCTCACTCGAGACGAGGACTGACTCCTCTGGGAGACTCCAGAAGTACCCCAAGATCCATGCCAGCACTGGAGAGGAATACTCAGGTTCCGGCACCGTCTCCACACAAGGTCTTAGGCCCCAGCATCTACGGAGAGGAATCCCGAGAGGCCCCGAGCAACTCGCATGGGGACTGGCCTTTCCTGAGGCCACCAGAGCGGGTTCTGACGTCCCTGTCGTAAGACGAGAGCACCTGCCGCAACTCGAGAAAATCCAGGAGGTTCGCCCCTCCAGGCGAGATGAGGCCCATTTCTGCTGAGGCGTCTGGAGGCTAATCACATCTAACCTCTGGAACTTCCAAAGGGTCCTTCACACCCTTGCTGCAACTCAAGAAGTTCCCCGACATACCCGTCTCCACTCGAGAGGAAGCACGAGAGTCCCCCACATCCAGAGGAGCCCCGTTTCCGCCTCCTAGCTCGAGAGGAGGGATCCTTTCCCTGCGTGTTCGGGAAAGAATTCCCGGCATTCCCATCGCAAGTCAAGAGGAGGCGCTCTCCACAGGAAAGGCGAGAGGAACTCCAGGGTCGTGCCACATTCGCAGAGTCCCCCAGATTTCTCAGTCCATTCCAGGGAAACCTGTTTTCCCTGGACTGCCTCGACTTTCAAGCCGAGGATCGACTCACACCACGGTGGCACGTGGGACAGTCCTGCGGGAAAGCCTCCTGGGAAAGCCTCGTGGGAAAGCCTCGAGGGAAAGCCCCTGATGCCTTGATCCACGCGAAGGGAAGCGTGACACTGCTGCTACAGCTCGGGAGGAAAAGCATGTGCATGCCCCCACTCGAGACGAGGACTGACTCTCCTGGGGAGACTCCAGAAGTACCCCAAGATCCATGTCAGCACTGGAGAGGAATCCACAGGTTTCGGCACCGACTCCACTCAAGGTCTTAGGCCCCGGCATCGAGGGGAGAGGAATCCCGAGAGGCCCCGAGCAACTCGCATGTGACTGGCCTTTCCTGAGGCCACCAGAGCGGGTCCCTGAGGTCCCCGTCGTAAGTGGAGAGCACCTGCCGCAACTCGAGAAAATCCAGGAGGTTCTCCCTCCAGGCCGATGAGGACCATTTCCGCTGAGGCTTCTCGAGGCTAATCACAGCCTAACCTCTGGAACTTCCAAAGGGTCCTTCACACCCTTGCTGCAACTCAAGAAGTTCCCTGACTTACCCGGCTCCACTCGAAAGGAAGCACGAGAGTCCCGCCCACATCCAGAGGAGACCCGTTTCTGCCTCCTAGCTCGAGAGGAGGATCCTTTCCCTGCGTGGTCGGGAAAGAATTCCCGGCGTTCCGTCGCATCTCAAGAGGAGGCGCTCTCCACAGGAAAGGCGAGAGGAACTCCAGGGTCGTGCCACCATTCCCAGAGTCCCCCAGATGCTCAGTCCATAACAGGGAAACCAGTTTCCCAGCACTGCCTCGACTTTCAAGCAAGGACGACTCACAACACGGTGGCACGTGGGACATCCCAGTGGGTAAACGTCGTGGGAAAGCCTCGTGGCAAAGCCTCGTGAGAAAGCCTCCACGGAAAGCCACAGATTCCTGGATCCACGCGAAGGGAAGCGTGACACTGATGCTACAGCTCTGGAGGAAATTGCACGTGCATGCATCCACTAGAGACGAGGACTGACTCACCTGGGAGACTCCAGAAGTACCCAAGGTCCATGTAAGCACTGGAGAGGTTTTCTCAGGTTCCGGCACCGACTCCATACAAGGTATAAGGCGCCAGCATCGACGGGAGAGGAATCCCGAGAGGCCCCCGAGCAACTCGCATGGTGACTGGCCTTTCCTGAGGCCACCAGAGCGGGTCCCTGAGGACCCCGTCTTAAGTCCACAGCACCTGCCGCAACTCGAGAAAATTCAGGAGGTTCTCCCCTTCAGGCGACATGAGGCCCATTTGTGCTGAGGCGTCTCGAGACTAATCACACCTAACCTCTGGAACTTCCAAAGCGTCTTTCACACCCTTGCTGCAACTCAAGAAGTTTCCTCGACATACCCGTTTCCCCTCGAGAGGAAGCACGAGAGTCCCGCCCACATCCAGAGGAGCCCCGTTTCCGCCTCATAGTTCCAGAGGAGGGATCCTTTCCCTACGTCTCGGTAAGTATTCCTGGCGTTCCCGTCGCATCTCAAGAGGAGGCGCTCTCCACAGGAAAGGCGAGAGGAACTCCAGGGTCGTGCCACCATTCCCAGAGTCCCCAGATGCTCAGCCAAGCCAGGGAAACCAGTTTTCCCTGCACTGCCTCGACTTTCAAGCCGAGGATCGACTCATACAACGTGGCACGTGAGACAGCCC
>NW_017208278.1:0-4008 GCF_001704415.2 Capra hircus | reverse complement strand
AGTGTGGGATGCAAACCCAGCCAGGGGCCCTTGGAACCTGGTGCTCTCCGTGCGGAGCTTTGTCTGGGCGGCCAAGGAACCGCTGAAGGAGCCCCTGCTGTTGCCCTTCGCTTCCCTCTGACAGAGCTTTCACTGCTGGAGCCCTTGGCAGTGTGCAACCCACCAGCCCCTAAGCCCTCCTCAAGGACGCTTGGGACCTAAGTGCAAAGGCAAGGCAGGGGTAGAGCTGAAGCCAGGAAGGCGCCAGTGGCGTTTCCGAGCCTCACACAGCCTGCTCCTTCCTGGGGAGGGAGCCTTAAAGCAAGGCAAGTCTGCGCAAGGCTCGCCTATGGCAGAGCATCTTGGTGCCAGGAACTCTGCCAGATCGGGCCTCTGAACAGAGCTAGAGATCTGCCGTACTGGAGTCGCACTTAGCTTCGTGTAAGCAGGGATTTCAGCTTGACGGGGACTTGCTGCCTCCTCTTCCCCGAGGAGGCTCGCTTCCCTGCTGGCTGTGCACTCGCCTATCAGGCGGGGGCGCAGGGCTCCTCCAGCAGGTCTTGCCTCAGGGGCTGCTTCCCCTGAGTTGGGGCTGTGGGCAGGAACCCAGACACGCAGGATCAGGCCCCAAACACCTGCACATGTCTCTGCTGGGGAGGAGAGTGCTAGGGAACCTACGTCTGTCATACACTTTCTGGGCACCCAAGGAATCAGCCTCCGTGTGTGCGGGGCTGAAAACCCCAGCCAGGGCCCTGGGAGCCTGGTGCTCTCCGTGTGGCGCTGAATCTGGGCGGCCAAGCAACCGCTGGAGGAGCCCTGCAGTTGCCCTTCCCTTCCCTCTGACAGAATTCTCACTGCTGGAGCCCTTGGCAGTGTGCAACCCACCAGCCCCTAAGCTCTCCTTAAGGAGGACTGGGACCTAAGTGCAAAGGCAAGGCAGGATTGGAGCTGAGGCAAGAAAGGCGCCAGTGGCGACTCCCAGGCTCCTGCTGCCTGCTCCTTCCTGGAGAGGCAGCCTAAAAGCAAGGCAAGTCTGGGCAAGGCTAGCCCCCGGCAGAGCAGCCTCGCGCCAGGAACTCTGCCAGATCGGGGCTCTGAGCAGAGCTAGAGCTCTGCCGTACTGGAGGCGCACTTAGCTCCGTGCAAGCAGGGCTTTCAACTTGACGGGGCTGGGCTGCCTCCTCTTCCCCCGAGGAGGCTCGCTTCCCTGCTGGCTGTGCACTCGCCTATCAGGCGGGGGCGCAGGGCTCCTCCAGCAGGTCTTGCCTCAGGGGCTGCTTCCCCTGAGTTGGGGCTGTGGGCAGGAACCCAGACACGCAGGATCAGGCCCCAACCACCTGCACATGTCTCTGCTGGGGAGGAGAGTGCTAGGGAACCTACGTCTGTCATACACTTTCTGGGCACCCAAGGAATCAGCCTCCGTGTGTGCGGGGCTGAAAACCCCAGCCAGGGGCCCTGGGAGCCTGGTGCTCTCGGTGCGGCGCTGATTCTAGGCGGCCTAGAAACCGCTGGAGGAGCCCTGCAGTTGCCCTTCCCTTCCCTCTGACAGAGCTCTCACTGCTGAAGCCCTTGGCAGTGTGCAACCCACCACCCCCTAAGCCCTCCCCAACGACGCTGGCACCTATGTGCAAAGGCAAGGCAGGATTGGAGCTGAAGGACCCAGTGGCGTCTCCCAGGCTCGCTCAGACAGCTCCTTCCTGGGGAGGGAGCCTAAAAGCAAGGCAAGTCTGGGCAAGGCGAGCCCCGGCCGAGCAGCCTCGCGCCAGAAACTCTGCCAGATCGGGGCTCTGAGCAGAGCTAGAGCTCTGCCGTACTGGAGGCCCACTTAGCTCCGTGCAAGCAGGGCTTTCCTCTTGACTGGGCTCGGCTGCCTCCTCTTCTCCCGAGGAGGCTCGCTACACTGCTGGCTGTGCTCTCGCCTATCAGGCGGGCGCGCAGGGCTCCTCCAGCAGGTCTTGCCTCAGGGGCTGCTTCCCCTGAGTTGGGGCTGTGGGCGGGAACCCAGACACGCAGGATAAGGCCCCAACCACCTGCACATGTCTCTGCTGGGGAGGAGAGTGCTAGGGAACCTACGTCTCTCACACACTTTCTAGGCACCCACGGAGTCAGCCTCTGGGAGTGTGGGGATGCAAAACCCAGCCAGGGGCCCTTGGAACCTGGTGCTCTCCGTGCGGAGCTTTGTCTGGGCGGCCAAGGAACCGCTGAAGGAGCCCTGCTGTTGCCCTTCGCTTCCCTCTGACAGAGCTTTCACTGCTGGAGCCTTGGCAGTGTGCAACCCACCAGCCCCTAAGCCCTCCTCAAGGACGCTTGGGACCTAAGTGCAAAGGCAAGGCAGGGGTAGAGCTGAAGCCAGGAAGGCGCCAGTGGCGTTTCCGAGCCTCACACAGCCTGCTCCTTCCTGGGGAGGGAGCCTTAAAGCAAGGCAAGTCTGCGCAAGGCTCGCCTATGGCAGAGCATCTTGGTGCCAGGAACTCTGCCAGATCGGGCCTCTGAACAGAGCTAGAGATCTGCCGTACTGGAGTCGCACTTAGCTTCGTGTAAGCAGGGATTTCAGCTTGACGGGGACTTGCTGCCTCCTCTTCCCCCGAGGAGGCTCGCTTCCCTGCTGGCTGTGCACTCGCCTATCAGGGCGGGGCAGGGCTCCTCCAGCAGGTCTTGCCTCAGGGGCTGCTTCCCCTGAGTTGGGGCTGTGGGCAGGAACCCAGACACGCAGGATCAGGCCCCAAACACCTGCACATGTCTCTGCTGGGGAGGAGAGTGCTAGGGAACCTACGTCTGTCATACACTTTCTGGGCACCAAGGAATCAGCTCGTGTGTGCGGGGCTGAAAACCCCAGCGGGGACCTGGGAGCCTGGTGCTCTCCGTGTGGCGCTGAATCTGGGCGGCCAAGCAACCGCTGGAGGAGCCCTGCAGTTGCCCTTCCCTTCCCTCTGACAGAATTCTCACTGCTGGAGCCCTTGGCAGTGTGCAACCCACCAGCCCTAAGCTCTCCTTAAGGAGGACTGGGACCTAAGTGCAAAGGCAAGGCAGGATTGGAGCTGAGGCAAGAAAGGCGCAGTGGCGACTCCCAGGCTCCTGCTGCCTGCTCCTTCCTGGAGAGGCAGCCTAAAAGCAAGGCAAGTCTGGGCAAGGCTAGCCCCGGCAGAGCAGCCTCGCGCCAGGAACTCTGCCAGATCGGGGCTCTGAGCAGAGCTAGAGCTCTGCCGTACTGGAGGCGCACTTAGCTCCGTGCAAGCAGGGCTTTCACTTGACGGGGCTGGGCTGCCTCCTCTTCCCCCGAGGAGGCTCGCTTCCCTGCTGGCTGTGCACTCGCCTATCAGGCGGGGGCGCAGGGCTCCTCCAGCAGGTCTTGCCTCAGGGGCTGCTTCCCCTGAGTTGGGGCTGTGGGCAGGAACCCAGACACGCAGGATCAGGCCCAAACCACCTGCACATGTCTCTGCTGGGGAGTGCTAGGGAACCTACGTCTCTCATACACTTTCTAGGCACCCAAGGATCAGCCTCTGGGAGTGTGGGGCTGAAAACCCAGCCAGGGGCCCTTGGAGCCTGGTGCTCTCCGTGCGGAGCTTTGTCTGGGCGGCCAAGGAACCGCTGAAGGAGCCCTGCTGTTGCCCTTCCTTCCCTCTGACAGAGCTTTCACTGCTGGAGCCCTTGGCAGTGTGCAACCCACCAGCCCCTAAGCCCTCCCTCAAGGACGCTTGGGACCTAAGTGCAAAAGGCAAGGCAGGGGTAGAGCTGAAGCCAGGAAGGCGCCCAGTGGCGTTTCCGAGCCTCACACAGCCTGCTCCTTCCTGGGGAGGGAGCCTTAAAGCAGGGCAAGTCTGCGCAAAGGCTCGCCTAATGGCAGAGGCATCTTGGTGCCAGGAACTCTGCCAGATCGGGCCTCTGAACAGAGCTAGAGATCTGCCGTACTGGAGTCGCACTTAGCTTCGTGTAAGCAGGGATTTCAGCTTGACGGGGACTTGCTGCCTCCTCTTCCCCCGAGGAGGCTCGCTTCCCTGCTGGCTGTGCACTCGCCTATCAGGGCGGGGG
>NW_017208277.1:0-4008 GCF_001704415.2 Capra hircus | reverse complement strand
GGGGTAACTCGAGAAAATCAAAGAGGTTCTCCCTCCAGGGCGAGATGAGGCCCATTTCCACTGTGGCGTCTCAAGGTTAATCACACATAAGCCTCTGGAACTTCCAAAGGGTCCTTCACACCTTTGCTGCAACTCAAGAAGTTCCCTGACATACCCGTCTCCAATCCAGAGGAAGCACGAGAGTCCAACCCAGATCCAGAAGAGCCCCGTTTCGCGCCTCATAGCTCGGGAGGAGGGATCCTTCCCGCGTAGTTGTGAAAGAATTCCCGGCTTTCCCGTCGCATCTCAAGTGGAGCGCTCTCCACAGGTAAGGCGAGAGGAACTCCAGGGTTGTGCCACCATTTCGAGAGTCCCCCAGATATCTCCGTCCATTCCAGAGAAAACTGTTTTCCCAGCACTGCCTCAACTTTCAAGCCGAGGGTAGACTCACACTACAGTGGCACGTGGGCAGCCCTGTGGGAAAGCCTCGTGGGAAAGCCTCTGGGAAAGCCTCGAGGGAAAGCCACAGATCCCTTGATCCACGCTAAAGGAAGCGTGACACTGCTGCTACAGCTCGGGAGGAAATTGCACGTGCATGCCCCCACTCGAGACGAGGACTGACTCACCTGGGGAGACTCCAGAAGTACCCCAAGATCCATGTCAGCACAGGAGAGGAATTCTCAGTTTCCGGCACCGACTCCACACAAGGTTTTGGCTCCAGCATCTACGGGAGAGAAATTCCGAGAGACACCCGAGCAACATTCATGTGGACTGGCCTTTCCTGAGTCCACCAGAGCGGGTCCCTGAGGTCCCTGTCGTATGACGAGAGCACCTGCCCAACTCGAGAACGTCCAGGAGGTTCTCCCTTCCAGGCAAGATGAGGCCCATTTCCAATGAGGCGTCTGGAGGCTAATCACAACTAACCTCTGGAACTTCCAAAGTGTCCGTCACACCTTTGCTGCTACTCAAAAAGTGCCTCGACATACCCGTCTCCACTCGAGAGGAAGAACGAGTTCCCGCCCACATCCAGAGGAGCCCCGTTACCGCCTCATAGCTGGAGAGGAGGGACACTTTCCCTGCGTGGTCGGGAAAGAATTCCCGACGTTCCCGTCGCATCTCAAGAGGAGGCCCTCTCCACAGTAAAGGCCAGAGGAACTCCAGGTTCGTGCCACCATTCCCAGAGTCCCCCAGATGTCTCCGTCCATTCCAGGGAAACCTGTTTTTCCAGCACTGCCTCAACTTTCAAGCCAAGGGTCGACTCACACTACAGTGACACGTTGGACAGCCCTGTGGGAAAGCCTCTTGGGAAAGCCTCGTGGGAAATTCTCGAGGGAAAGACTCGAGGGAAAGCCACAGATCCCTTGATCCACGCTAAAGGAAGCATGACACTGCTGTTACAGCTCGGGAGCATAGCGCACGTGGATGCCCCCACTCGAGACGAGGACTGACTCCCTGGGGAGACTCCACAAGTACCCCAAGATCCACTTCAGCACTGGAGAGGAATCCTCAGGTTCCGGCTCCGACTCCACACAAGGTCTTAGGCCCCGGCATCGACGGAGAGGAATCCCCAGAGGCCCCAGGGCAACTTTCATGGGGACTGGCCTTTCCTGAGGCCACCAGAACGGGTCCCTGAGGTCCCCGTCTTAGGTCCAGAGCACCTGACGCAACTCGAGTAAATCCAGGAGGTTCTCCCCTGCAGGCGAGAAGGGCCCATTTCCGCTGCGGCATCTCGAGGCTAATCACACCTAACCTCTGGAAATTCCAAAGGGTCCTTCACACCCCCGCTGCAACTCAAGAAGTTCCCGGACATACCCATCTTCACTCGAGAGGAAGCACGAGAGTCCCGCCCACATCCAGAGAAGCCCCGTTTCCGCCTCATAGCTCTAGAGGAGGGATCCTTTCCTGCGTGTTCGGGAAAGAATTGCCGGCGTTCCCGTCGCATCTCAAGAGGAGGCGCTCTCCACAGGAAAGGCGAGAGGAACTCCAGGGTCATGCCACCATTCCAGAGTCCCCCAAATGTCTCAGTCCATTCCAGGGAAACCTGTTTTCCCTGCACTGCCTCGACTTTCAAGCCAAGGATCAACTCACACCACGGAGCAACGTGGGACAGCCCTGTGGGAAACCCTCGAGGAAAGCCTCGATGGAACGCCACAGATCCCATGATCCACTCTCGAAGGAAAGCGTGACACTGCTGCTACAGCTCGGGAGGAAAGCGCACGTGCATGCCCCAACTCGAGACGAGGACTGACTCCCCTGGGGATACTCCAGAAGTACCTCAAGATCCTTGTAAGCACTGGAGAGGAATCCTCAGGTTCCGGCACGGACTCCCCACAAGGCCTTAGGCCCCGGCATCGACGGGAGAGGAATCCCGAGGGGCCCCTGAGCAACTTGCATGGGGACTGGCCTTTCCTGAGGCCACCAGAGCGGGTCCCTGAGGTCCCCGGTAAGTCGAGAGCACCTGGGGTAACTCGAGAAAATCAAAGAGGTTCTCCCCTCCAGGCGAGATGAGGCCCATTTCCACTGTGGCGTCTCAAGGTTAATCACACATAACCTCTGGAACTTCCAAAGGGTCCTTCACACCTTTGCTGCAACTCAAGAAGTTCCCTGACATACCCGTCTCCAATCCAGAGGAAGCACGAGAGTCCAACCCAGATCCAGAAGAGCCCCGTTTCCGCCTCATAGCTCGGGAGGAGGGATCCTTCCCCGCGTAGTTGTGAAAGATTCCCGGCTTTCCCGTCGCATCTCAAGTGGAGGCGCTCTCCACAGGTAAGGCGAGAGGAACTCCAGGGTTGTGCCACCATTTCGAGAGTCCCCCAGATATCTCCGTCCATTCCAGAGAAAACTGTTTTCCCAGCACTGCCTCAACTTTCAAGCCGAGGGTAGACTCACACTACAGTGGCACGTGGGCAGCCCTGTGGAAAGCCTCGTGGGAAAGCCTCTTGGGAAAGCCTCGAGGGAAAGCCACAGATCCTTGATCCACGCTAAAGGAAGCGTGACACTGCTGCTACAGCTCGGGAGGAAATTGCACGTGCATGCCCCCACTCGAGACGAGGACTGACTCACCTGGGGAGACTCCAGAAGTACCCCAAGATCCATGTCAGCACAGGAGAGGAATTCTCAGTTTCCGGCACCGACTCCACACAAGGTTTTGGCTCCAGCATCTACGGGAGAGAAATTCCGAGAGACACCCGAGCAACATTCATGTGGACTGGCCTTTCCTGAGTCCACCAGAGCGGGTCCCTGAGGTCCCTGTCGTATGACGAGAGCACCTGCCCCAACTCGAGAACGTCCAGGAGGTTCTCCCTTCCAGGCAAGATGAGGCCCATTTCCAATGAGGCGTCTGGAGGCTAATCACAACTAACTCTGGAACTTCCAAAGTGTCCGTCACACCTTTGCTGCTACTCAAAAAGTGCCTCGACATACCCGTCTCCACTCGAGAGGAAGAACGAGTTCCCGCCCACATCCAGAGGAGCCCCGTTACCGGCCTCATAGCTGGAGAGGAGGGACACTTTCCCTGCGTGGTCGGAAAGAATTCCCGACGTTCCCGTCGCATCTCAAGAGGAGGCCCTCTCCACAGTAAAGGCCAGAGGAACTCCAGGTTCGTGCCACCATTCCCAGAGTCCCCCAGATGTCTCCGTCCATTCCAGGGAAACCTGTTTTTCCAGCACTGCCTCAACTTTCAAGCCAAGGGTCGACTCACACTACAGTGACACGTTGGACAGCCCTGTGGGAAAGCCTCTTGGGAAAGCCTCGGGAAATTCTCGAGGGAAAGACTCGAGGGAAAGCCACAGATCCCTTGATCCACGCTAAAGGAAGCATGACACTGCTGTTACAGCTCGGGAGCATAGCGCACGTGGATGCCCCCACTCGAGACGAGGACTGACTTCCCCTGGGGAGACTCCACAAGTACCCAAGATCCACTTCAGCACTGGAGAGGAATCCTCAGGTTCCGGCTCCGACTCCACACAAGGTCTTAGGCCGGCATCGACGGGAGAGGAATCCCAGAGGCCCCAGGGCAACTTTCATGGG
>NW_017208276.1:0-4008 GCF_001704415.2 Capra hircus | reverse complement strand
TGTGCTCAGGGAGGGCTCCGCTCCCTCCCAGGGAAAGTCCAAAGGAAGCTCAAACGGCTGTTCAATCATGTTTCTGAGAGAGTCATTGCCAAGGCAGGTTTCTAAGAAGTTCAAGGGTCCGCCAAGGAGAGAGGGGTCTAGAATTCTCAAGGAGGAAGAAAGGACAAACTGTTTTCCCTCTAGCATTCCTTAGGATTATATAACAATCATGCATCGCTTCTTGAGGACGGTCTCTGGAAAAAACTTCTGGCTAATCGCTGTTATCTTAAAATGTCATTATGGGAGTAGGTCTAGTGAGTCTTTACAACCTCACAGACATTTTGTTCGTTGTCATAACTTATTGAGAGTATATAACTCCCATTACTAACACTAGCAAGGGGGTACGTTTCTGGCCCCTTGTGATGTCTCTGTCAGAAGCTTTCTCTATCTCCCTTTATCCTTTAATAAAACTCTATTGCACAAAAGCTCTGAGCAATCAAGCCTCGTCTTGGGCCCTGGATTGAATTCTTCTCCTCCATAAGCCAAGAATCCAGCATCTTTCGTGGTTGGGCAACAATATTTCATTTTCTCTGCAGGAGAGAGGCTAGTGAGCTTAGGTCTGTCTGGAAGCATTCTTGGATCCTGTGGGAAAATATCCTGTGCACACATCTGGATACTGGGCCTAGAGGCCAAAATTCGGCATTTCTTTCCCGGGGAGCCCTAACGTGGTGTGACTTAGCAAGCTGCTTGAAAATCCATCCCATTGCTGTTTTCCTCCTTCTGACAGAGCTAGGCTTTGTTCCCTGCTTTGGGATATCTCAACCGAAGGGCCGGTCCTAGCTACTCGCCTGGGGCCCCATTGGATGTGCAAGGTGCCCTCGACTAGGTGACCCTAGCATGGCACTCAGCCGCGCTCAGACACACTCCCGAGGCTTCTTTCTCATGGGAAGCACTGCTAAACCTAGGAATGTGTCTGCAATGCTTGGAAAGTGGCAGTGAGACACACCAGCCTGACTCTGCAATTGAGGCCCTCAGAGCAAGCCTGCAGCTCTGATGTCTGAGAAGCAAAAACACTTGCTGCAAAGAGAGGCCTGAAAACACACTCTCTGTGGATGACTTTCCTTCCTCTAAGGAAGATAGTTTTCCCAGTCCCTGCTTCCTGAATGTCACACACAGCTGGAATGCGCTTGCTTGGAGGTCGTGATTCAGTGGCAATGACCCCTGAGGCCCTTTGCCCAGGGAGGGCTCCCACACTCACAGGCAAATCAAAGCAACTTCCAAGTGAGTCAGCTCTTCACATCAAGTGGCCAAAGTATTGGAGTTTTCAGGTTCAGTATTAGTCCTTCCAATGTATATTCAGACCTGATTTCCTTTAGGATGGAGTGGTTGCGTCTCCTTGTAGTCTAAGGCCACTACAAGCATCTTCTCCAACACCACAGTTCAAAAGCATCCAATTTTCAGCTGTCACTTTCTTTATAGTACATCTTTCATATCCATCCCATGACAATATGGAAAAACCATAGCCTTGACTGGATGGATCTTTGTTGGCAAAGCAACGTCTCGGCTTTTTAATATGCTGTCTAGTTTGGTCATCACTTTTCTTCCAAGTCATAAATATGTTTTAAGTTCATGGAGGCAGCCATCACCTGCAGTGATTTCCAAGCCCCCAAAATAGTCTGCTGCTGTTTCCAATGTTTTCCCATCTATTTGCCATGAAGTGATGAGACTGGATGCAATGATTTTAGTTTTCTGAATGCTGAGCTTTAAGCTAACTTTTTCACTCTCCTCTTTCACTTTCATCAGGAGACTCTTTAGTTCTTCTTCACTTTCTGCCATAAGGGTGGTGTCATCTGCATATCTGAGATTCTTGATATTTCTCCCCAGCAATCTGGATTCCAGCGTGTGCTTCCTCCAGCCCAGTGTTTCTCATGATGTACTCTGCATATAAGTTAAATAAGCAGGGTGACAATACAGCCTTGACATATTCCTTTTCCTATTTAGAACCAGTCTGTTGTTCCATGTCCAGTTCGAACTGTTTCTTCCTGACCTGCATACAGGTTTCTCAAGAGACAGGTCAGGTGGTCTGGTATTCCCATCTCTTTCAGAATTTTTCCCAGTTTATTGTGATCCACCACAGTCAAAGGCTTTGGCATAGTCAATAAAGCAGAAATAGATGTTTTTTTTTCTGGAACTCTCTTGCTTTTTCAATGATCCAGTGGATGTTGGCAGTTTGATCTCTGGTTTCTCTGCATTTTTTTAAATCCCTCTTGAACATTTGGAAGTTCACAGTTCATGTGAACTTGGAGAATTTTGAGCATTACTTTACTAGTGTGTGAGATGAGTGCAATTGTGCAGCAGCTTGAATATTCTTTGTCATTGCCTTTCTTTGGGATTGGAATGAAAACTGACCTAATGACTAGATGTTTTCAATTGCATATGCTGAAAAGAACTGGCTGTGCAGTTTTGAAGAAAAAAAATCATTTTAAACCATTTTCTCTGAAGTGCAAGGCATATCATGGCCATCCCTGAATCATAAAGTCACCTTTTCTTTATGTAGTCATAGTTTCATGCCTAAATTATAGGCCAACTCGTGCTCAAATGGACTCTGATGTCAGGGGCAGATCAACTAATAAAAAGCTTGGATTGTCCCCTCTGGAGGAAAGTGAGATCTTGGTCCCACGAGAAGAATCTGAAGGGTTAAGGGAACTTGCAAGAGTGGGGAAAGCTTAGTCCATCCTACATGTACCAAAATCTTAAATAAGGCTTATTTACTTTACCGAAGTAAAAAAACAGATGATGAAAACAATTATAAATCAATGAAAGGTAAAGAAACTCATAGTCTGTTATCAAAAATTGCATTCTAAGAAAACTTTGTTCTCTAACCTAGAGAGGAGACTAAATTCCATCTGGTACCAGCTTACCAGAAGACAAACAAACAAACAAAAACAAACAAATTATCGGTAAGCTTAAAAAAAGTATATTCCATATATCTTGAAGTAGCAGTATTTCTGCAAAGGCATCAGTGTGAAACCATAGAGGACATGGTTAAAACCTGATTAAATAGAAATTGACAATGTAATCTGGTCACTGCTGCGACTTGAAATGCTTTAATATGATAACTGGAATTATAACTGACAGCATTTGACCAGGACATATCAGATTTTCACGGATGTCACATAATTTCTAGGATATCTATATTAGGAACTGAAGGAATCTTTGAACCTAGGAAAGAAAACAACAGTCTCAAAGGCCCTTGCTGAATCATCTATCAGCAAGGAATGTCTTTGCAAGGATCGCAAAGTGAAGGGAAAATACACCGACCTGCTCTGCAACTTCGGTCCTCTGAGCAGATCTGGAGGTCTCCCTTTGTATAAGCTAACCTGTTCCTTCCAAATAGAGGTTTGCAACACAAACAAGTGGCGCCTATTCTTCCCCGAAGGAGGCTCTCTTTCCCCACATCCTGCGAACTCCCTTTCCCAGCCTCCTGGAAAAGCGGCTTCTTGCAGTTCCTTTCAGAAAATCCTATGGACGGAGAAGCCTGGTAGGCTGCAGTCCGTGGGTCGCTGAGGGTCGGACACGACTGAGCGACTGCACTTTCATTTTCACTTTCATGCATTGGAGAAGGCAATGGCAACCCACTTACTGTTCTTGCCTGGAGAATCCCAGGGACGGGGGAGCCTAGTGGGCTACCGTCTATGGCGTCGCACAGAGTCGAACACGACTGAAGCAACTTAGCAGCAGCAGCAGCAGCAGCAGCAGTTCCTTTCTTAGGGGCAGTTATCCCTGAGATTGGGACCTGGAAAGGCAGAGCCACCTCCACACACACGTCTTTTCTGTCCCCTTTCCTCTGGAGGAGAGCTCTAGTGAGCCTAGGTCTGTCAGGAAAATTCTTGGCTTTGACGGGATCACACCGGTGTGTGAACTGCATACCAACCTAGGGGCCACAGGGCACCTGTTTTGCTCGAGTGGGTCCTGGAGGGGCAGCATAGCAAGAGCTTAAAAAATCCATCCAATTTGTCTTTTTTTTTT
>NW_017208275.1:0-4008 GCF_001704415.2 Capra hircus | reverse complement strand
AATGTGGAACGACCCTGGAGTTTCTCTAGCCTTCCTGTGGAGAGGGCCTCCTCTTGAGATGCGACGGGAACGCCGGGAATGCTTTCCAGACCACGCAGGGAAACGATCCCTCCTCTCGAGCTATGAGGTGGAAACAGTGCTCCTCTGAAAGTGGGCGGGAAGATCTTGATACTCTCGAGTGTAGACGGGTATGTCAGAGAACTCCTTGAGTTGCAGCAAGGGTGTGAAGGACCCTTTGGAAGTTCCAGAGGTTAGGTGTGATTAGCCTCGAGACGCCTCAGCGGAAATGGGGCTCATCTCGCCTTTAAGGATGCCAAGATCCATGTCAGCACTGGAGAGAATCCTCAGGTTCCGGCACCGAATCCACACAAGGTCTTAGGCCACCGCATCGACGGGAGAGGAATCCCAAGAGGCCCCCGAGCAACTCGCATGGGGAATGGCCTTTCTTGAGGCCCACCAGAGCGGGTCCCTCAGGTCCCCGTCTTAAGTCGATATCACCTGTCCCAACTCGAAAAAATCCAGGAGGTTCTCCCCTCCAGGCGAGATGAGGCCCATTTCCGCTGAGGCGTCTCGAGGCTAATCACACCTAAACCTCTGGAACTTCCAAAGGGTTCTTCACACCCTTGCTGCAACTCAAGAAGTTCCCGACATACCTGTCTCCACTCGAGAGGAAGCACGAGAGTCCGCCCACATCCAGAGGAGCCCCGTTTCGCCTCACAGCTAGAGAGGAGGTATCCTTTTCCTGCGTGTCGGGAAAGAATTCCCGGTCTTTCCGTCACAACTCAAGAGGAGGCGCTCTCAACAGGAAAGGTGAGAGGAACTCCAGGGTCGTGCCACCATTCCCAGAGTACCCCAGATATCTCAGTCCATTTCAGGGAAACCTGTTTTCCCTGCACTGCCTCGACTTTCAAGCCGAGGATCGACTCACAGCACGGTGGCACGTGGGACAGCCCTTTGGGAAAGCCTCGTGAGAAAGCCTCATGGGAAAGCCTCGAGGGAAAGCCACTGATCCCTTGATCCACTCGACGGAAGAATGACACTGCTGCTACAGCTCGGAGGAAAGCGAACGTGCAGGCCCCCACTCGAGATGAGGACTGACTCCCTTGGGGAGACTCCAGAAGTACCCCAAGATCCATGTCAGCACTAGACAGGAATGCTCAGGTTCCGGCAGCGACTCCACACAAGATCTTAGGCCCCGGCATCGACGGAGAGGAATCCCGAGAGGCCCCGAGCAACTCGAATGGGGACTGGCATTTCCTGAGGCCACCAGAGCGGGTCCCTGAGGTCCCCGTCGTAAGTCGAGAGTGCCTGCCACAACTAGAGAAAACTCCAGGACGTTCTCCCCTCCAGGCGAGATGAGGCCCATTTCCGCTGAGGCGACTTGAGGCCTATCACATCTAACATCTGGAACTTCCAAAGGGTCTTTCACACCCTTGCTGCAACTCAAGAAGTTTCCCGACATACCCGTTTCCATTCGAGAGGAAACACGCGAGTCCCCGCCCACATCCAGAGGAGCCCCGTTTCCGCCTCCTGGCTCGAGAGGAGGGATCCTTCCCTGCGTGATCGAATAAACTCCCGGCTTTCCCGTCGCATCTCAAGAGGAGGCGCTCTCCACAGGAAAGGAGAGAGGAACTCCAGGGTCGTGCCACCATTCCAGAGTCCCCCAGATGCCTCAGTCCATTCCAGGGAAACCTGTTTTTCCTGCACTGTCTCGACTTTCAAGCCGAGGATCGACTCACACCACGGTGGCTGGTGGGACAGCCCTGTAGGAAAGCCTCGTGGAAAAGCCTCCTGGGAAAGCCTCGAGGAAAAGCCACAAATCCCTTGATCCACGCGAAGGGAAGTGTGACACTGCTGCTACAGCTCGGGAGGAAATCGCACGTGCATGCCCCCACTCGAGACGAGGACTGTCTACCCTGGGGAGACTCCAGAAGTACCTCAAGATCCATGTCAGCACTGGAGAGGAATCCTCAGGATCTGGCACCGACTCCACACAAGGTCTAAGGCCCCGGCATCGACGGGAGAAAATCCGAGGCCCCGAGCAACTGCATGGGGACTGACCTTTCCTGAGGCAACCAGGGCGGGTCCCTGAGGTCCCCGTCGTAAGTGGAGAGCACCCTGCCGCAACTCGAGAAAATCCAGGAGGTTCTCCCCTCCAGGAGAGATGAGGCCATTTCCGCTGAGGCGTCTCGAGGCTAATCACATCTGACAACTGGAACTTCCAAAGGGTCCTTCACACCCTTGCTGCAACTCAAGAAGTTCCCCGACAAACCAGTCTCCACTCGAGAGGAAGCACGAGAGTCCCGCCCACATCCAGAGGAGCCCCGTTTCCGCCTCCAAGATCGAGAGGAGGGATCCTTTCCCTGCGTGGTGGGGAAAGAATTCCCGGCGTTTCCGTCGCATCTCAAGAGGAGGCGTTCTCCACAGGAAAGGCGAGAGGAACTCCAGGGTCCTGCCACCATTCCCAGAGTTCCCGAGATGTCTCAGTCCATTCTTGGGAAACCTGTTTTCCCTTCACTGCCTCCAATTTCAAGCGAGGATCGACTCACACCACGTGGCACGTGGACAGCCCTGTGGGGAAAGCCTCGTGGGAAAGCCTCGAGGAAAAGCCACAGAACCATTGATTGACGCGAAGGGAAGCGCAACACTGCTGCTACAAATAGGGATGAAAGCGCACGTGCATCCCCCCACTCGAGACGAGGACTGACTCCGCTGGGGAGACTCCAGAAACCCCAAGATCCATGTCAGCACTGGAAAGGAATCCTCAGGTTCCGGGCCGACTCCACGCAAGGTCTTAGGCCCTGGCATCGACGGATTGGAATCCCGTGATGCCCCCGAGCAACTCGCATGGGACTGGCCTTTCCTGTGGCCACCAGAGAGGGTCCCTGAGGTCCTCGTGTAAGTCGAGAGCACACCTGCCGCAACTCGAGAAAATCCAGGAGGTTCTCTCCTCCAGGCGAGATGACGCCCATTTCCGCTGAGCCGTCTCGAGGCTAATCACACCTAACCTCGGAACTTCCAAAGGGTCTTCAACCCTTGCTGCAACTCAAGAAGTTCCCCGACATACCCGTCTCCACTCGAGAGGAAGCTCGAGAGTTCCGCCCACAACCAGAGGAGCCCCGTTTCCCCCTCCTAGCTCGAGAGGAGGGATCCTTTCCCTGCGTGGTCGGGAAAGAATTCCCCGCGTTCCCGTCGCTTCTCAAGAGGAGGCGCTCTCCACAGGAAAGGCGAGAGGAACTCCAGGGTCGTGCCACCATTCCAGAGTCCCCAGATGTCTCAGTCCATTCCAGGGAAACCTGTTTTCCCTGCACTGCATCGACTTTCAAGCGAGGATCGACTCACACCACGGTGGCACGTGGGACAGCCCTGTGGGAAAACTTCGTGTGAAAGCCTCCTGTGAAAGCCTCAAGGGAAAGCCACAGATCCCTTGATCCACGCGAAGGGAAGCGTGATACTGCTGCTACAGCTTGGGAGGAAATCGCACGTGCATGCCCCATCTCGAGACGAGGACTGGCTCCCCTGGGCGAGACTCCAGAAGTACCCCAAGATCCATGTCAGCACTGGAGAGGAATCCTCAGGTTCCGCAACAACTCCACACTAGTCTTAGGCACCAGCATCGACGGGAGAGGAATCCCCAGAAGACCCCAAGCAACTCGCATGGACTGGCCTTTCCTGATGCCAGCATGGCGGTCCCTGAGGTCCCCGTCGTAAGTCGAGAGCACCAGCCGCAACTCGAGAAAATCCAGGAGGTTCTCCCCTCCAGGAGAGATGAGGCCCATTTCCGCCGAGCGTCTCGAGGCTAATCACATCTGACATCTGGAACTTCCAAAGCGTCCTTCACACCCTTGCTGCTCAAGAAGTTCCCCGACATACCCGTCTCCACTCGAGAGCGAAGCACGAGAGTCCCGCCCACATCCAGAGAAGCCCCGTTTTCCCCTCCTAGCTCGAGAGGAGGGATCCTTTTCCCTGCGTGGTGGGAAAGAATTCCCCGTGTTCCCGTCGCAACTC
>NW_017208274.1:0-4012 GCF_001704415.2 Capra hircus | reverse complement strand
CAGCACTGGAGAGGGGAATCCTCAGGTTCCGGCACCAACTCCACACAAGGTCTTAGGCCCCGGCATCGAGGAGAGGAAACCCGAGAGGCCCAGGAGCAACTCGGATGGGGACTGGCTTTCCTCAGGCCACCAGAGAGGGTCAATGAGGTCCCCGTTGTAAATCGAGAGCACCTACCGCAACTCGAGAAAATACAGGAGGTTCTCCCCTCCAGGCAAAGATGAGGCCCATTTCACCTGAGGTGTTTCGAGGCTAATCACACCTAACCTCTGGAATTTTCAAAGGTTCCCTCAAACCCTTACTGCAACTCAAGAAGTTCCCCGGCATACCCATCTCCACTCGAGAGGAAGCACGAGATTCCCGTCCACATCCAGAGGAGCCCCGTTTGCCCTCATAGCTCGAGAGAAGGGATCCTTTCACTGCGTGGTCGGGAACGAATTCCTGGCGTTCCCGTCGCGTCTCAAGAGGAGGCGCTCTCCACAGGAAAGGTGAGAGGAACTCCAGGGTCGTGCTACCATTCCCAGAGTCCCCCAGATATTTCAGTCCATTCCAGGGAAACCTGTTTTCCCTGCACTGCCTCGACTTTCAAGCGAGGATCGACTCACACCACGGTGGCACGTGGGACAGCCCTGTGGGAAAGCCTCGTTGGAAAGCCTAGTGGGAAAGCCTCGAGGGAAAGCCCCTGATCCCTTGATCCACGTGCAGAGAAGCGTGACACTGCTGCTAGAGCTCTCGGAGGAAAGCGCACGTGCATGCACCCACTCGAGCCGAGGACTGACTCCCCTGGGGAGACTCCAGACGTACCCCAAGATCCATGTCAGCACTGGAGAGGAATCCTCAGGTTCTGGCACCAACTCCACACAAGATCTTAGACCCCAGCATCGACGGGAGAGGAACCCGAGAGGCCCCCGAGCAACACGCATGTGGACTGGCCTTTCCTGAGGCCAACAGAGCGGTCCCTGAGGTCCTCGTCATAAGTCGAGAGCACTTGCCGAAACTCGAGAAAATCCAGGAGGTTCTCCCCTCCAGGCAGATGAGGCCCATTTCCGCTGAGGCATCTCGAGGCTAATCACATCTAACCTCTGGAACTTTCAAAGGGTCCTTCACACCCTTGCTGCAACTCAAGAAGTTCCCCGACATACCCGTTTCCACTCGAAATGAAGCACGAGAGTAACCGCCCACATCCAGAGGAGCCCCGTTTCCGCCTCCTAGCTCGAAGGAGTGATCCTTTCCCTGCGTGGTGGGGAAAGAATTCCCCGCGGTTCCCGTCGCATCTCAAGAGGAGGCGCTCTCCACAGGAAAGGCGAGAGGAACTCCAGGGTCGTGCCACCATTCCCAGAGTCCCCCAGATGTCTCAGTCCATATTTTCCCTGCACTGCCTCGACTTTCAAGCGAGGATCGACTCACACCACGGTGGCACGTGGGACAGCCCTGGGGGAAAGCCTCGTGGGAAAGCCTATAGGGAAAGCCACAGATCCCTTGATCCACATAAAGGGATGCGTGACACTCCTGCTACAGCTCGGGAGGAAATCCTACCTGCATGCCCCCAATGGAGACGAGGACTGACGCCCCTGGGGAGACTTCAGAAGTACCCCAAGATCTATGTCTGCACTGGAGAGGAATCCTCAGGTTCACGCACTGACTCCACACAAGGTCTTAGGCCCCGGCATCGACGGGAGAGGAATCCGAGAGGCCCCCGAGCAACTCGCATGGGGACTGGCCTTTCCTGAGGCCACCAGAGCGGGTCCCTGAGGTCCCGTCGTAAGTAAAGAACACCTGCCGCAACTCGAGAAAATCCAGGAGGTTCTCCCCTCCAGGCGAGATGAGGCCGGTTTCCGCTGAGGCGTCACCAGGCTAATCACACCTAAGCTCTGGAACTTCCAAAGTGTCCTTCACACCTTGCTGCAACTCAAGAAGTTCCCCGACATACCCGTCTCCACTCGAGAGGAAGCACGAGAGTCCCGCCACATCCAGAGGAGCCCCGTTTCCGCATCCTAGCTCGAGAGGAGGGATCCTTTCACTGCGTGGTCGGAAATGAATTCCCGCCGTTTCGGTCACATCTCAAGTGGAGGCGCTCTCCACAGGAAAGGTGAGAGGTACTCCAGGGTCGTGCCACCATTCCCAGTGTCCCCCAGATGTCTCAGTCCATTCCAGGGAAACCTGTTTTCCCTGCACTGCCTCGACTTTCAAGCGAGGATCGACTCACACTACGGTGCCACGTGGGACAGCCCTGTGGTGAAGCCTCGAGGAAAGCCACAGATCCCTTAATCCACGTGAAGGGAAGCGTGACACTGCTGCTACAGCTCGGGAGGAAAGCGCACGTTCATGCCCCACTCGAGACAAGGACTGACTCCCCTGGGAAGACTCCAGAAGAACCCTAGATCCAAGTCATCACTGGAGAGGATTCCTCAGCTTCCGGCACCGACTACACACAAGGTCTTAGGCCCGGCATCGACGGGAGAGGAATCCCGAGAGGCCCGCGCACAACTCGCCTGCGGACTGGCCTTTTCTGAGGCCGCCAGAGCGGGTCCCTGAGGTCCCCGACGTAAGTCGAGAGCACCTGCCGCAACTCGAGAAAATCCAGGAGGTTCTCCCCTCCAGGCGAGATGAGGCCCATTTCCGCTGAGGCGTCTCGAGGCTAATCACACCTAACCTCTGGAACTTCCGAAGGGTCATTCACACCCTTGCTGCAACTCAAGAAGTTCCCCGACATACCCGGCTCCAATTGAGAGGAAGCACGAGAGTTCCCCCACATCCAAAGGAGCCACATTTCCGCCTCCAAGCTCGAGAGGAGGGATCCTTTCCCATCGTGGTCGGGAATGAATTTCCCGCGTTCCCGTCGCAACTCAAGAAGAGGCACTCTCCACAGGAAAGGCGAGAGGAACTCCAGGTCGTGCCACCATTCCCAGAGTCCCCCAGATGTCTCAGTCCATTCCAGGGAAACCTGTTTTCCCTGCACTGCCTCGACTTTCAAGCCGAGGATCGACTCACACCACGGTGGCACGTGGGACAGCTTGTGGGATAGTCTCGTGGGAGAGCCTCGTGAGAAAGCCTCGAGGGAAAGCCACACATCCTTTGATCCACGCAAAGGGAAGCGTGACACTGCTGCTACAGCTCGGGGGGAAAGGGCACGTGCATGCCCCCACTCGATACGAGGACTGACTCCCCTGGGGAGACTCCAGAAGTACCCCAAGATCCATGTCAGCACTGGAGAGGAATCCTCAGGATCCGACACCGACTCCAAACAGGGTCTTAGGCCTGGCATCGACGGAAAGGGTTCCCGAGAGGGCCCCACATCAACTCTCATGGGGACGGGCCTTTCCTGAGGCCACCAGAGCGGGTCCCTGAGGTCCCCATCGTAAGTCGAGAGCACCTGCCGCAACTCGAGAACATCCAGGAGGTTCTCCCCTCCAGGCGAGATGAGGCCCATTTCCGCTGAGGCGTCTCGAGGCTAATCACATCGAATATCTGCAACTTTCAAAGGTCCTTCACACCCTTGCTGCAACTCAAGAAGTTCCCCGACATACCCGGTCTCCACTCGAGAGGAAGCACGAGAGTCCCGCCCTCATCCAGAGGAGCCCGTTTTCCACCTCCTTGCTCGAGAGGAGGTATCCTTTCCCTGTGTGGTCGGGAAAGAATTCCCGGCATTTCCGTCGCATCTCAAAAGGAGGCGCTCTCCACAGGAAAGGCGAGAGGAACTCCAGGGTAGTTCCACCATTCCCGAGTCCCCAGGGTATATCAGTCCATTCCAGGGAAACCTTGTTTTCCCTGCACTGCCTCGACTTTCAAGGCGACGATCGACTCACACCACGTAGGCACGTGGGACTGCCCTGTGTGGAAAGCCTCGTGGGAAAGCTTCAAGCGAAAGCCACAGATCCCTTGATCCACGCCTTATGAATGCATGACACTGCTGGTACAGCTCGGGAGGAATGCGTACGTGCATGCCTCCACTCGAGACGAGGACTGACTCCCCTGCCGAGACTCCAGAAGTACCCCAACATCCATGTCAGCCAC
>NW_017208273.1:0-4012 GCF_001704415.2 Capra hircus | reverse complement strand
TCTCGACTTACGACGGGGACCTCAGGGACCCGCTGTGGTGGCTTCAGGAAAGGCAGTCCCATGCGAGATGCTTGGGGCCTCTCGGGATTCCTGTCCCGTCGATGCCGGGTCCTAAGACCTTGTGTGGAGTCGGTGCCGGAACCTGAGGATTCCTCTCCCCAGTGCTGACATGGATCTTGGGGTACTACTGGAGTCTCCCCAGGGGAGTCAGTCTCGTCTCGAGTGGGGGCATGCACGTGCGCTTTCCTCCCGAGCTGTAGCAGGCAGTGTCACGCTTCTTTCGCGTGGATCAAAGGATCTGTGGCTTTCGCTCGAGCTTTCCCACGAGGCTTTCCCACGTGGCTTTCCCACAGGGCTGTCCAACGTGCCATCGCGGTGTGAGTCGATCCTCGGCTTGAAAGTCGAGGCAGTGCAGGGAAAACAGGTTTCCTGGAATGGACTGAGACATCTGGGGGACTCTGGGAATGGGACCTGATCCTGGAGTTCCTCTCGCCTTTCCTGTGGAGAGCGCCTCCTCTTTGAGATGAGACGGGAACGCCGGGAATTTCTTTCCCACCACGCAGGGAAAGGATACCTCCTCTCGAGCTAGCAGCAGCGGAAACGGGCCACTCTGGATATGGGCGGGACGCTCGGTTCCTCTTGAGTGGAGACGGGTATGTCGAGGAACTTCTTGAGTTGCAGCAAGGGTGTGAAGGACCCTTTGGAAGTTCAAGGGTTTAAGTGTGATTACCGCCTAGTTGCCTCAGAGGAAATGGGCCTCATCTAGCCTAGAGGGGAGAACCTCCTGGATTTTCTCGAGTTGCGGGTGCTCTCGACTTACGACGAGGGCCTCAGGGACCCGCTCTGGTGGCCTCAGGAAAGGCCAGTCCCCATGCGAGTTGCTCGGGGGCCTCTCGGGATTCCTCTCCCGTCGATGCCGGGGCCTAAGACCTTGTGTGGACTCAGTGCCGGAACCTGAGGATTCCTCTCCAGTGCCGACATGGATCGTGGGGTTCTTCTGGAGTCTCCCCAGGGGAGTCAGTCCTCGTCTCGAGAGGGGGCATGCACGTGCGATTTACTCCGGAGCTGTAGCAGCAGTGTCTCGCTTCCCTTCGCGTGGATCAATGGGTTTGTGGCTTTCCCTCGAGGCTTTCCCCTTTCCCGAGGCTTTCCCACGAGGCTTTCCCACAGGGCTGTCCCACGTGCCACCGTGGTGTGAGTTGATCCTCGCTTGAAAGTCGACGCAGTGCAGGGAAAACAGGTTTCCGTGAAATGGACTGAGACATCTGGGGGACTCTGGGAATGGTGGCGACCCTGGAGTTCCTCTCGCCTTTCCTGAGGAGAGCGCCTCCTCTTGAGATGTGACGGAACACCGGGTATTCTATCCGACCACGCAGTGAAAGGATCCCTCCTCTCGAGCAAGGAGGCGGAAACGGGGCTCCTCTGGTTGTGGGCGGGATTCTCGTGCTTCCTCTCGAGTGGAGACGGGTATGTCGGGGAACTTCTTGAGTTGCAGCAAGTGTGTGAAGGGCCCTTTGGAAGTTCCAGAGGTAAGGTGTGATTAGCCTCGAGATACCTCAGCGGAAATGGGCCTCATCTCGCCTGGAGGGGAGAACCTGCCTGGATTTTCTCGAATTGTGGCAGGTGCTCTCGACTTACGATGGGGACCTCAGGGACCCGCTCTGGTGGCATCAGGAAATGCCATTCCCCATGCGATTTGCTCGGGGGCATCTCGGGATTCCTCTCCCGTCGATTCCGGGGCCTGAGACCTCGTGTGGAGTCAGTGCCGGAACCTGAGGATTTCTCTCCAGTGCTGACATGGATCTTGGGGTACTTCTGGAGTCTCCCAGGGGAGTCAGTCCTCTTCTCGAGTGGGGGCATGCACGTGCGCGTGCCTCTCGAGCTGTAGCATTAGTGTCGCGCTTCCATTCGCGTGGATCAAGGGATCTGTGGCTTTCCTCGAGGCTTTCCCACGAGGCTTTCCCACGACGCTTTCCCACAGGGCTGTCCCCACGTGCCACCGTGGTGTGAGTCGATCCTCAGCTTGAATGTCGACGCAGTGCTGGGAAAACAGGTTTCCCTGGAATGGACGGAGACATCTGGGGACTCTGGAATGGTGGCACGACACTGGAGTTCCTCTCGCCTTTCCTGTTGAGAGAGCCTCCTCTTGAGATGCGACGGAAATGCCGGGAATTCTTTCCCGACCACGCAGGGAAAGGATCCCTCCTCTCGAGCTAGGAGGCGGAAACGGTGTTGCTCTGGATGTGGGCGGGACTCCGGGCTTCCTCTCGAGTGGAGACCGGTATGTCGGGGAACTTCTGAGTTGCAGCAAGGGTGTGAAGGACCCTTTTAAGTTCTAAAGGTTAGGTGTGATTAGCCTTGAGACGCCTCAGCGAAAATGGGCCTCATCTCGCCTGGATGGGAGAACCTCCTGGATTTTCTCGAGTTGCGGCAGGTGCTCTCACTTACGACGGGGACCGCAAGGACCCCCTCCGGTAGCCTCAGGAAAGGCCAGTCCCCATGCGAGTTGCTCGATGGCCTCTCGGGGTTTCCTCTCCCTTAGATGCTGGGCCTAAGAGCTTCTGTGGAGTCAGTCCCGGAACCTGAGGATTCCTCTCCAGTGCTGACCTGGATCTTGGGTACTTCTGGAGTCTCCCCAGGCAAGTCAGTCTTCGTCTCGAGTGGGGGAATGCACGTGCGCTTTCCTTCCGAGCTGTAGCAGCAGTGTCGCGCTTCCCTTCGCGTGGATCTAGGGATCTGTTGCTTTCCTCGAGGCTTTCCCATGAGGATTTCCCAGGAGGCTTTCCCACAGGGCTGTCCCCGTGCCACCGTGGTGTGAGTCGATCCTCGCTTGAAAGTGGAGGCAGTGCAGGGAAAACAGTTTTCCCTGGAATGGACGGAGACATCAGGGGGACTCTGGGAATGGTGGCACGACCCTGGAGTTCCTCTCGCCTTTCCTGTGGAGAGCGCCTCCTCTTTAGATGCGACGGGAACGCTGGGAATTCTTTCCCAACCACACAGGGAAAGTATACCTCCTCTGGAGCTAGGAGACGAAAACGGGGCTCTTCTGGATGTGGGCGGGACTCTGGTGCTTCCTCTCGAGTGGAGACGGGAATGTTGGCGACCTTCTTGAGTTGCAGCAAGGGTGTGAAGGACCTTTGGAAGTTCCAAATGTTTACATGTGATTAGCCTCGAGACGTCTCAGCGGAAATGGGCCTCATCTCGCCTGGAGGGGGAACCTCCTGGATTTTCTCGAGTTGCGGCAGATGCTCTCGACTTTCGACGGGGGACCTCAGGGACCAGCTCTGGTGGCCTCAGGAAAGGCCAGTCCCCATGCGAGTTGCTCGGGTGCCTCTCGGGATTCCTCTCCCTTCGATGCCGGGGCCTAAGATCTTGTGTGGAGTAGGTGCCGGAACATGAGCATTCCTCTCTAGTGCTGACATGAATCTTGGGGTACTTCTGGAGTCTCCCCTGGGGAGTCAGTCCTCGTCTCGAGTGGGGGCATGTACGTGCGCTTTCCTCCTGAGCTGTAACAGAAATGTGGAGCTTCCCTTCGCGTGGATCAAGGGATCTGTGGTTTTCCCTCGAGGCTTTCCCACGAGGCTTTCCCACAGGGCTGTCCCACGTGCCACCGTGGTGTGAGTTGATCCTCGGCTTGAAAGTCGAGGCAGTCAGGGGAAAACAGGTTTCCCTGGAATGGACTGAGACATCTGGGGGACTCTGGGAATGGTGGCACGACCCTGGAGTTCCTCTCGCCTTTCCTGTGGAGAGCGCCTCCTCCTGAGATGCGACGGGAACACCGGGAATTCTTTCCCGACCACGCAGGGAGAATTATCCCTCCTCTCGACCTAGGAGGCGAAATCTGGGCTCCTCTGGATGTGGGCGGGACTTTCGTGCTTCCTCTCCAGTGGAGACGGCTATGTCGGGGAAATTCTTGAGTTGCAGTAAGGGCGAGAAGGACCCTTTTTGAAGTTCCAAGATGTTAGATTTTGATTAGCCTCAAGACGCCTCAGCGGAAATGGGCCTCATCTCG
>NW_017208272.1:0-4013 GCF_001704415.2 Capra hircus | reverse complement strand
TAGGGAGGCAGAAACGGGGCCCCTCTGGATGTGGGCAGGACTCTCGTGCTTCCTCTTGTGTGTGAGAGACGGGTATGTCGGGGGAACTTCTTGAGTTGCAGCAAGGCTGTGAAGGACCCTTTGGAATTTCCAGAGATTAGGTGTGATTAGCTTCCATTCTCCTCAGCGGAAATGGGCTCATCTCGCCTGGAGGGGACAACCTCCTGGATTTTCTCGAGTTGCGGCAGGTGCTCTCGACTTACGACGGGGGACCACAGGGACACCCTCTGGTGGCCTCAGGAAAGGCCAGTCCCCATGCGAGTTGCTCGGGAGCCTTTCGGATTTCTCTCCCGTCGATGCCGGGCCTAAGACCTTGTATGGAGTTGGTGCCGGAAGCTGAGGATTCCTCTCCAGTGCTGACATGGACCTTGGGGTACTTCTGGAGTCTCCGCAGGGGAGTCAGTCCTCGTCCCGAGTGGGGGCATGCACGTGCTATTTCCTCCCGAGCTGTAGCAGCAGTGTCACGCTTCCCTTCGCGTGAATCAAGGGATCTGTGGCTTTCCCTCGAGGCTTTCCACGAGGATTTCTCACGAGGCTTTCCCACGAGGCTTTCCCACAGGGCTGTCCCACGTGCCACCGTGGTGTGAGTCAATCCTCGGCTTGAAGGTCGAGGCTGTGCAGGGAAAACAGGTTTCCCTTGAATGGACTGAGACATCTGGGGGACTCTGGGAATGTGGCACGACCCTGGAATTCCTCTCGCATTTCCTGTGGAGAGCGGTTCCTCTTGAGATGCGACGGGAACGCCGGAATTCTTTCCCAACATCGCAGGGAAAGGATCCCTCCTCTCGAGCTAGGACGCGGAAACGGGGCTCCTCTGGAAGTGGGCGGGACTCTCGTGCTTCCTCGAGTGGAGACGGTATGTCGGGGAACTTCTTGAGTTGCAGCAAGGGTGTGAAAGACCCTTGGAAGTTCCAGAGGTTACGTGTGATTAGCCTCGAGACGCCTCTGTGGAAATGGGCCTCATCTCGCCTGGAGGGGGAGAACCTCCTGGATTATCTCGAGTTGCGGCAGTTGTTCTCGACTTACAAGGGGGACCTCAGGGACCCGCTCTGATGGCCTCAGGAAAGGCCAGTCCCATGCGAGTTGCTCGTGGGCCTCTCGGGATTCCTCTCCCTTCAATGCCGGGGCCTAAGGTCTTGAGAGGAGTCGGTGCCGGAACCTGAGGATTCCTCTCCAGTGCTGACATGGATCTTGGGGTACTTCTGGAGTCTCCCCAGGGGAGTCAGTCCTCGTCTCGAGTGGGGCATGCACGTGCAATTTCCTCCCGAACTGTAGCAGCATTGTCACGCTTCCCTTCGCGTGGATCAAGGGATCTGTGGCTTTCCCTGGAGGCTTTCACACGAGGCTTTCCCACGAGGCTTTCCCACATGGTTGTACCACGTTCCACCGTGATGTGAGTCGATCCTCGGCTTGAATGTCGAGGCAGTGCATGGAAAAACAGGTTTCCCTGGAATCGACTGAGACATCTGGGGGACTCTGGGAAAGGTGGCACGACCCTGGAGTTCCTCTCGCCTTTCCTGTGGAGCGCGCCTCCTCTTGAGATCGAAGGGAACGCCGGGATTTCTTTCCCGATGACGCAGGGAAAGGATCCCTCCTCTCGAGCTAGTAGGCAGAAACGGGGCTCCACTGGATGTGGGCGGGACTCTCGTGCTTCCTCTCGAGTGGAGACGGTATGTCGGTGAACATCTTGAGTTGCAGCCAGGGTGTGAAGCACCGTTTGGAAGTTCAGAGATTAGGTGTGATTAGCCTGGAAACGCCTCAGCAGAAATGGGCCTCATCTCGCCTGGAGGGGAGAACCTCCTGTATTTTCTTGAGATAGGGCAGTTGCTCTCGACTTACGACGGGAACCTCAACGACCCGCTCTGCGGGCCTCAGAAAAGGCCAGTCCGCATGCGAGTTGCTCAGGGCCTCTCGGGATTCTTTTCCCCTTGATGCCGGGCCTAAGACCTTGTGTGGAGTCGGTACCGGAACCTGAGGTTTCCTCTGCAGTGCTGACATGGATCTTGGGGTACTTCTGGAGTCTCCCCAGGGGAGTCAGTCCTCGTCTCGAGTGGGGGCATGCACCTGCGCTTTCCTCCTAGCTGTAACAGCAGTGTCATGCTCCAGTCGCGTGGATCAAGGGATCAGTGGCTTTCCTCGAGGCTTTCCGAGGCTTTCCAACAAGGCTTTCCCACGAGGCTTTCCCACAGGGCTGTCCCACGTGCCACCGTGGTGTTAGTCGATCCTCGGCTTGAAAGTCGAGGCAGTGCAGGGTAAACAGGTCTCCCTGGAATGGACTGAGACATCTGAAGGACTCTGGGATTGGTGGCACGACCATCGAGTTCCTCTCGCCTTTCCTCTGGAGAGCCCGACCTCTTGAGTTGCGTCGGGAACGCCGGAAATCTTTCTCGACCACGTAAGGAAAGGATCCCTCCTCTCGAGCTAGGAGGCGGAAACGGGGCTCCTCTGGATGTGAGCGGGACTCTCCTGCTTCCTCTCAAGTGGAGACGGGTATGTCGGGGAACTTCTTGAGTTGCAGCAAGGGTGTGAATGACCCTTTGGAAGTTCCAGAGGTTAGGTGTGATTATCCTCGAGACGCCTCAGCGGAAATGGGCATCATCTCGCCTGGAGGGGAAAACCTCCTGGATTTTCTCGAGTTGCGGCAGGTGCTCTCGACTTACGATGGGGACCTCAGGGACCCGCGCTGGTGGCCTCAGGAAAGGGCAGTCCGCCTGCGAGTTGCTCGGGGCTCTCGGGATTCCTCTCCCGTCGATGCCGGGCCTAAGACCTTGTGTGGATTCGGTGCCGGAACCTGAGGATTCTTCTCCAGTGCTGACATGGATCTTGGGCTACTTCTGGAGTCTCCCCATGGGAGTCTTTCGTCTCGAGTGGGGGCATGCACGTGCTCTTTCCTCCCGAGCTGAAGCAGCAGATTCACGCTTCCCTTCCGTGGATAAAGGGATCTGTGGGTATCCCTCGAGGCTTTCCCACGAGGCTTCCACAGGTTTGTACACGTGCCACCGTGGTGTGAGTCGTTCCTCGGCATGAAAGTCGAGGCAGTGCAGGGAAACAGGTTTCCCTGGAATGGACTGAGACATCTGGGGTCTCTGGAATGGTGGCACGACCCTGGAGTTCCTCTCGCCTTTCCTGTGGAGAGGGCCTCCTCTTGAGTTGCGACGGAACACCGAAATTTTTACCGAACACGCAAGGAAAGGATCCCTCTCTCGAGCTAGTAGGCGAAACGGGGCTCCTCTGGATGTGGGCGGACTCTCGTGCTTCCTCAAATGGGAGACGGTATGTCGGGGAACATCTTGAGTTGCAGCCAGGGTGTGAAGGACCCTTTGGAAGTTCCAGAGGTTAGGTGTGATTAGCCTCGAGACGCCTCAGCGAAATGGGCCTCATCTCGCCTGGAAGGGAGAACCTCCTGGATTTTCTCGAGTTGGGGCAGGTGCTCTCGACTTACGACGGGACCTCAGGGACCGCTCTGGTGGCCTCAGGAAAAGGCCAGTCCGATGCGAGTTGCTCGGGGCCTCTCGGGATTCCTCTCCCGTCGATGCCGGGGCCTAATCTGCGGGAGCCAGTGTGAGGAAGCCCGCCCGTGATAAGGTTATGAGGAAGGAAGCTGACATATGCAAGGCGTGCTCAGACTTCAGGGATCCCTCTGGAAATTTTTAAGCACGTACCCAAAAAATCTGCCGGTTTTTATGCTCTGCTTTTTCACTCTTCTGACCTTTTCTGGAAAAAGTCAATTCAGGCCGTTAGTCTTCTGCATTTGAAAGAGTGTTTCAATCCAAAAACCCTCTGATTTCTTTCTAGCCTGCCTGTAGGACTCGTACAGCTGCGCTTGTGATTGTTTGAGGCCTCCTGACGCAGGAGGCACAGGAAGCTTAAAACATCCTAGGAATGCCGGAGCTTCCAAGGAGTCAAAATCTTTAGAATAGGACTGATTAAAAGTTTCATTTTTTGGGTCAATGCTTGCTGCCAAATTTTCATAT
>NW_017208271.1:0-18073 GCF_001704415.2 Capra hircus | reverse complement strand
GAGGAAAGTGCACACAGATCCACGCAAAGGGAAGCGTGACACTGCTGCTACAGCTCGGGAGGAAAGCCCACGTGCATGCCCCCACTCGAGACGAGGACTGGGAGACTCCAGAAGTACCCCAAGATCCATGTCAGCACTGGAGAGGAATCCTCAGGTTCCGGCACCGACTCCACACAAGGTCTTAGGCCCGGCATCGAAGGGAGAGGAATCCCGAGAGGCCCCGAGCAACTCGCATGGGGACTGGCCTTTCCTGAGGCCACCAGAGCGGGTCCCTGAGGTCCCCGTCGTAAGTCGAGAGCACCTGCCGCAACTCGAGAAAATCCAGGAGGTTCTCCCCTCCAGGCGAGATGAGGCCCATTTCCGCTGAGGGTCTCGAGGCTAATCACACCTAACCTCTGGAACTTCCAAAGGGTCCTTCACACCCTTGCTGCAACTCAAGAAGTTCCCCGACATACCCGTCTCCACTCGAGAGGAAGCACGAGAGTCCCGCCCACATCCAGAGGAGCCCGTTTCCGCTCCTAGCTCGAGAGGAGGGATCCTTTCCCTGCGTGGTCGGGAAAGAATTCCCGGTGTTCCCGTCGCATCTCAAGAGGAGGCGCTCTCCACAGGAAAGGCGAGAGGAACTCCAGGGTCGTGCCACCATTCCCAGAGTCCCCCAGATGTCTCAGTCCATTCCAGGGAAACCTGTTTTCCCTGCACTGCCTCGACTTTCAAGCCGAGGATCGACTCACACCACGGTGGCACGTGGGACAGCCTGTGGGAAAGCCTCATGGGAAAGCCTCATGGGAAAGCCTCGAGGGAAAGCCACAGATCCCTTGATCCACGCGAAGGGAAGCGTGACACTGCTGCTACAGCTCGGGAGGAAAGCGCACGTGCATGCCCCACTCGAGACGAGGACTGACTCCCCTGGGGAGACTCCAGAAGTACCCCAAGATCCATGTCAGCACTGGAGAGGAATCCTCAGGTTCCGGCACCGACTCCACACAAGGTCTTAGGCCCGGCATCGACGGGAGAGGAATCCGAGAGGCCCCCGAGCAACTCGCATGGGGACTGGCCTTTCCTGAGGCCACCAGAGCGGGTCCCTGAGGTCCCCGTCGTAAGTCGAGAGCACCTGCCGCAACTCGAGAAAATCCAGGAGGTTCTCCCCTCCAGGCGAGATGAGGCCATTTCCGCTGAGGCGTCTCGAGGCTAATCACACCTAACTCTGGAACTTCCAAAGGGTCCTTCACACCCTTGCTGCAACTCAAAGAAGTTCCCTGACATACCCGTCTCCACTCGAGAGGAAGCACGATTGTCCCGCCCACATCCAGAGGAGCCCCGTTTCCGCCTCCTAGCTCGAGAGGAGGGATCCTTTCCCTACATGGTGGGGAAAGAATTTCTGGCGTTGGCCGTCACATCTCAAGAGGAGCCGCTCTCCACAGGAAAGGCGAGAGGAACTCCAGGGTCGTGCCACCATTTCCCAGAGTCCCCCAGATGTCTCAGTCCATTCCAGGGAAATCTGTTTTCCCTGCACTGCCTCGACTTTCAAGCCGAAGATGCATTCACACCACGGTGGCACATGGGACAGCCCTGTGGGAAAGCCTCGAGGGAAAGCCTCGTGGGAAAGCCTGGAGGGAAAGCACAGATCCCTTGATCCACGCGATGTGAAGCGTGACACTGCTGCTACAGCTTGGGAGGAAAGCGCACGTGCATGCCCCCACTCGAGACGAGGACTGACTCCCCTGGGGAGACTCCAGAAGTACCCCAAGATCCATGTCAGCACTGGAGAGGAGTCCTCAGGTTCCGGCACCGACACCACACAAGGTCTTAGGCCCCGCATCTACGGGAGAGGAATCCCGAGAGGCCCCCGAGCAACTTGCATGGGCACTGGCCTTTCCTGAGGCCACCAGAACGGGTCCCTGAGGTCCCCGTCGTAAGTCGAGAGCACCTGCCGCAACTCGAGAAAATCCAGGAGGTTCTCCCCTCCAGGCGAGATGAAGGCCCATTTCCGCACAGACGTCTCGAGGCTAATCACACCAGACTCGGGAAATTCCAAAGGGTCCTTCACACCCTTGCTGCAGCTCAAGAAGATCCCCCGACATACCCGTCTCCTCTCGAGAGGAAGCACGAGAGTCCTGCCCACATCCAGAGGAGCCCCGATTTCGCCTCAAAGCTCAAGAGCAGGGATCCTTTCCCTGCGTGTGCGGGAAAGAATTCCCGGCGTTCCCGTCACATCTGAAGTGGAGGCACTCTCCACAGGAAAAGGCGAGAGGAACACCAGGGTCGTGCCACCATTCCCAGATTCCCCCAGATGTCTCAGTCCATTCCAGGGAAAACTGTTTTTCCTTGCACTGCCTCGACTTTCAAGCCGAGGATCGACTCACACCACGGTGGCACGTGGGACAGTCCTGTGGGGAAAGCCTCGTGGGAAAGCCTCGAGGGAAAGCCACAGATCCCTTGATCTACTCGACGGGAAGCGTGACACTGCTGCTACAGCTCGGGAGGGTATCGAACTGGCATGCCCACACTCGAGACGAGCACTGACTCCCCTGGGGAGACTCCTGAAGTACCCCAAGATCCATGTCAGCACTGCAGATGAATCCTCAGAATTTCGCACCAACTCCACACAAGGTCTTAGGCCCCGACATCGAAGGTAGAGGAATAACGAGAAGCCCCCAAGCATCTCGCATGGGGACCGGCCTTTGCTGAGGCCACCAGAACGGGTCCCTGAGGTCCCTTTCGTAAGTCGAGAGCACCTGCCCCAACTCGAAAAAATCCAGGAGGTTCTCCCCTCCAGGCGAGATGAGGCCCATTTCCACTGAGGCGTCTCGAGGTTAATCACACCTAACCTCTGGAACTTCCAAAGGGTCCTTCACACCCTTGCTGCAACTCAAGAAGTTCCCCGACATAACCATCTCCCACTGGAGAGGAAGCACGAGAGTCCCGCCCACATCCAGAGGAGCACCGTTTATGCCTCTTAGCTCGAGAGGATGGATCCTTTCCCTGCGTGGTTGGGAAAGAATTGCCTGCATTCCCGTCGCATCTCATGAGGAGGCGGTCTCCCTCAGGAAAGGCGAGAGGAACTCAAGACTCGTGCCACCATTCCCAGAGTCCCCCAGATGTCTCAGTCCATTCCAGGGAATACTGTTTTCCCTGCACTGCCTCGATTTCATGCCGAGGATCGACTCACACCACGGTGGCACGTGGGACAGCCCTGTGGGAAAGCCTCCTGGGAAAGCCTCATGTGATAGCCTCAAGGGAAAGACACTGATCCCTTGATCCACTCGACGGGAAGCGTGACACTGCTGTTACAGCTGGGGAGGGAATCGAACTGCATGCCGCCACTCGAGACGAGGACTGACTCCCCTGGGGAGACACTAGAAGTACCCCAAGATCCATGTCAGCAGTGGAGAGGAATCCTCAGGTTGCGTCACCGACTCCACTCAAAGTCTTAGGCCCCGGCATCGACGGTAGAGGAATTCCGAGCGGCCCCCAAACATCTCGAATGGGGACTGGCCTTTACTCAGGCCACCAGAGCGGGTCCCTGAGGTCCCCGTCGTAAGTCGACAACACCTGCCGCACCTCGAGAAAATCCAGGAGGTTCTCCCCTCCAGGCGAGATGAGGCCCTTTTCTGCTGAGGCGTCTCGAGGTTAATCACACCTAACCTCTGGAACTTCCAAAGGGTCCTTCACACACCTTGCTGCAACTCAAGAAGTTCCCCGACATAACCGTCTCCACTGGAGAGGAAGCACGACAGTCCCACCACATCCAGAGGAGCCCCGTTTCTGCCTCATAGCTCGAGAGGATGCATCCTTTCCCTGCGTGGTCCGGAAAGAATTCCCGGAGTTCCCGTCCCATCTAAAGAGGAGGCGCTCTCCACAGGAAAGGCGAGAGGAACTCCAGGGTCGTGCCACCATTCCCAGAGTTCCCCAGATGTCTAAGTCCATTCAAGGGAAACCTGTTTTCCCTGCACTGTCTTCGACTTTCAGCAGAGGATCAACTCACACCACGGTGGCACGTGGGACAGCCCTGTGGGAAAGCCTCGTGGGAAAGCCTCGAGGGAAAGCCTCAAGGAAAAGACACAGATCCCTTGATTCACTCGCCGGAAGCGTGACAATGCTGCTACACCTCGGGAGGAAAGCGCACGAGCATGCCCCCACTCGAGACGAGGACTGACTCCCCTGGGGAGACTTCAGAAGTACCCCAAGATCCATGTCAGCACTGCAGAGGAATGCTCAAAGTTCCGGCACCGACTCCACACAAGGTCTAGTCCCTGGCATCGATGGGAGAGGAATCCCCAGAGGCCCCCGAGCAACTCGCATAGGGACTGGCCTTTTCCTGAAGGCCACCAGAGCGGGTCCCTGAGGTCCCCGTCGAAAGTCGAGAGCACATGCCGCAACTCGAGAAAATCCAGGCGGTTCTCGCCCTCCTGGCAACATGAGGACCATTTCCACTGAGGCGTCTCGAGGCTAATCACACCTAACCTCTGGAACTTCCAAAGGGTCCTTTACACCCTTGCTGCAAATCCAGAATTTCGCCGACATAGCCGTCTCCACTCGAGAGGAAGCACGAGAGTCCCGCCCACATACAGAGGAGCACCGTTTCCGCCTCCTAGCTCCGAGAGAAGGGATCCTTTCCCTGAGTGGTCGGGAAAGAATTCCCGGCGTTCCCGTCGCATCTCAAGAGGAGGCGCTCTCCACAGGAAAGTCGAGAGGAAGTCCAGGGTCGTGCCACCATTTCCCAGATTCGCCAGATGTCTCAGTCCATTCCAGGGAAACCTGTTTTCCTTGCACTGCGTTGACTTTCAAGCCATCGATCGACTCACACCACGGTGGCACGTGGGATAGCCCTGTGGGAAAGCCTCGTGGAAAGCCACAGATCCCTTGATCCAGGCGAAGGGAAGCATGACACTGCTGCCACAGCTCCGGAGGTAAGCGCACGTGCATGCGCCCACTCAAACGAGGACTGACTCCCCTGGGGAGACTCCAGAAGTACCCCAAGATCCATGTCAGCACTGCCAGAAGAATCCTCAGGTTCCGGCACTCGACTCCACACAAGGTCTTAGGCCCCGGCCTCGATGGTAGAGGAATCCCGAGAGGCCCCCGAGCAACTCGCATGTGGACTGGCCTTTCCTGAGGCCACCAGAGCGGGTCCCTGAGGTCCCCGTCGTACAGTCGAGAGCACCTGCCGCAACTCGAGAAATCCAGGAGGTTCTCCCCTCCAGGCGAGATGAGGCCCATTTCCGCTGAAGCGTCTGGAGGCTAATCACACCTAACCTCTGGAACTTCCAAAGGGTCCTTCACACCCTTGCTGCCACTCAAGAAGTTCCCTGACATACCCGTCTCCTCTCGATAGGAAGCACGAGGGTCCCGCCCACATCCAGAGGAGCCCCTTTCCGCCTCGTAGCTCGAGATGTGGGATCCTTTCCCTGCTTCGTTGGGAAAGAATTCCCGGCGTTCCCGTCGCATCTCAAGTGGAGGTGCTCTCCACAGGAAATGCGAGAGGAACTCCAGAGTCGTGCCACCATTCCAAGAGTCCCCTAGATGTCTCAGTCCATTCCAGAGGAACCTGTTTTCCCTGCACTGCCTCGACTTTCACGCCGAGGTTCGACTCACACCTCGGCGGCATGTGGGACAGCCCTCTGGGATAGCCTCGTGGTAAAGCCTGGAGGAAAAGCCACAGATCACTTGATCCACGCGACCGGAAGCGTGACACTGCTGCTACAGCTCGGGAGGAAAGCGCACGTGCATGCCCCCCATTCGAGACGAAGACTGACTTCCCTGGGGGGGCTCCAGAGCTACCCAAGATCCATGTCAGCACTGTAGAGGAATCCTCAGGTTCCTGCCCCAACTCCTCGCAAGGTCTTTTTTTTCTTTCCTTTTTACTCTTTTCTTTGCATTTATTTAAACACAGTTCTCAAAATTTTGAGTGAAATTGGGCCTCCTTTGGTAAGCAAAGAACCTGAAATTAGTATTTAAAAAATGAAACAGGCAAAGTCTTCAGATCATCCCACAACACAGGTGTAGTGTTCCCTTCTTTTTTCTCAAAACTCTGAACCACCCAGTTTTTCCATATAGTCTTAAAAGCTAGGAGAACAAGAGTACATTTGTGGTGGAATATTATTTTCACTTGCTGATTACTAATTGAAATACCATTATCCCCTTCTAACAGCTTTAAGAAATAGCCTTTTTAAGGCATACATTGTGCAACTCATCTTATTCCCTGCTATGTATAATACAGATTACATAAAGGCTGTCAAAGTCACATTTATATAAGCATTAAGCATTTGCTGTATTGAAAGATCTTTAGTTTTTAACACTAGCAGTATAGAGTTACAGAGCGTAATTTTTATCACTTAACTGCAGGTATATTAAGTATGGTATGTTTCATGGACTCGAGGAAAACGGGCATTTTTTTCTTTAATTTACTACTGACAATCTAATCAGAACAGTTCTCCTAAGCATTGATATGTTAGAAAGAAAAGTAAAAACCAAACGTTATTGTTGCTTTTTGCCATTTGGTAGCATTTTACACACAGGCTTCAATCTTCAGAATACCCTGTATTCAGTAGAAAAACCATTTAAATGAAGTTCTGTACAATAGAAACTTCTCAGCAGTCAAAATTTTAGACTGTAAAAAAATACATGTAAAACATACTTTTCTGAAAACACTTAACTTTGAACAAAGCACCGAACTACACAAATGCAGAATGAAAACAGCATTTCAACTCCACCAAAAGTAGTCATCATAAAAGGTGTAAAAGTCACCTAACTTCACCAGGCACTGTTCACTTTTTAAACAGGAGACAATAAAAAATATTGTCCACAAACAATATCCCAACTCTAGGGCAGGTTTCAGAAAGTCTTCATCTTCATGCTTTAATAGCGATGAGGTGAGTATGATCGAGATCTGGAACGTGATCTGTATCCTCCACGACTATAGTAGGGAGAAGGTGACCGTCTTCTGTATTTCTGATCCCTGTCTTGAGCAGCTCTCCATCCTCTCTCCTCCTCCTCCTCCTCCTCTGTACGATCTGCTGTAATAGTCCCGATCATCATAGCCTCGATCATATCCTCTGTCATAGTAATCTCGACGGCGTGAGCTGCCATAGGTAGGTCTCCCCATGTAAATTCCTGCTGTTGGAGTATGTGGTCTTTTCGTTATGGAGAAGTCAACTCTGATCCTACATCCATCAAGCTCCATTCCATTGGCACGCTCTTTTGCTTCCTTGGCATCATCTACATTTTCAAAGTATACAAAGGCAAATCCTCTTGAACGTCTAGACTGCTGGTCATATACAATAGATACATCAGCAATTGGGCCATATTTAGAGAACATTTCTCTTAGATCTCTTTCTGTAGTATACAAGCTCAATCCAAATACTCCAAGACAACATTAGGATCAGGATTTGCCCGATTCCCAACATGACGCCAGCGAGTAGACATGGGAGAATGACTGTGGCTATGCCGTCTTCGATAATCTCTGCTGTAAGATCTGCTACGAGATCTTCTATGGGACCGGGACCGAGATCGTGACCTTGTATAATGCCTCCGAGAACTTCTTCTGGATCTAGACCTAGATTCCGATCTGGACCTGGACTTTGATCTGGAACGCCTGGAATCTTCCTTGGAGCGAGACCTTGCAGGGGTATGACTTGCAGATTTCCCAGATCCATGAGCACTTCCGCTTCTGGAAGCAGAACGGGATTCCCCCTCGCCGTAGTTCTCCTCGCCGCTGTCGCTCATGACTTTCACTGCTGTCGCCGCTCGATGTGCTTCAATCGAAGCTGCCAACCTCTCGCACCTTCAGTGTAGAGGCTCCGCCGCAGCCTCACACCACACACCGGTGCCCCAGGCACTGAGAACCGAAACGCTCCGCGCCGCCTCCGCTCGGGGCTCTCCACACAAGGTCTTAGGCCCCCGGCATCGACGTGAGAGGAATCCTGAGAGGCCCCCTAGCAACTCCCATGGGCACTGGCCTTTTCTGAGGCCACAGGAGCGGGTCCCTGAGGTCCCCATGCTAAGACGAGAGCACCTGCTCCAACTCAAGATAATCCAGGAGGTTCTCCCCTCCAGGCGAGATGAGGCCCATTTCCCCTGAGGCATCTCGAGGCTAATCACACCTAACCTCTGGAACTTCCAAAGGGTCTTTGACACCCCTGCGGCAAGTCAAGAAGATCACCAACATACCCGTCTCCACTCGAGATGAAGCACGAGGGTCCCACCCACATCCAGAGGAGCCCCGTTTCCGCCTCGTATCTAGAGAGGAGGGATCCTTTCCCTGCGTGGTCGGGAAAGAATTCCTGGCGTTCCCGTCGCATCTCAAGAGGAAGTGCTCTCCACAGGAAAGGCCAGAGGAACTCCAGGGTCGTGCCACCATTCCAAGGAGTTCCCCAGATGTCTCAGTCCATTCCAGAAGGAACCTGTTTTCCCTGCACTGCCATGACTTTCACGCCGAGGATCGTCTCACACCAAGGTGGCATGTGGGACAGCCCTGTGGGAAAGCCTCATGGGAAAGCCTAGAGGGAAAGCCCACAGATCCCTTGATCCACGCGACGGGAAGCGTGACACTGCTGCTACCGCTCAGGAGGAAAGCGCACGTGCATGCCCCCACTCGAGACGAGGGACTGACTCCCCTGGGGAGACTCCAGAAGTACCACAAGATCCATGTCAGCACTGGAGAGGAATCTTCAGGTTCCAGCCCCGACTTCACACAAGGTCTTAGGCCCCGGCATCGACAGGAGAGGAATCCTGAGAGGCCCCCTAGAAACTTGAATGGGGACTGGCCTTTCCTGAGGCCACCAGAGCTGGCCCCTGAGGTCCCCGTCGTAAGTCGAGAGCACCTGCCGCAACTCGAGAAAATCCAGGAGGTTCTCCCCTCCAGGCGAGATGAGGCCCATTTCCACTGAGGTGTCTCGAGGCTAATCACACCTAACCTCTGGAACTTCCAAAAGGTACTTTACACCCTTGCTGCAACTCAAGAAGTTCCCCGACATACCCGTCTCCACTCGAGAATAAGCAAGATGGTCCCCCCTACATCCACAGGAGGCGCGTTTCCGCCTCGTCGCTCGAGATGAGGGATCCTTTCCTTCCGGGGACCAGCGTGAGGAATTCCGCCTATGGCAAAGGTCATGAGGAAGGAGGCTTGGCATGCGCAAAGGCGTGATCAAGCCTCAGGTAACCCCCTGTTCCCGGAGCATCGAACCCCAAAACCAGAGTCTGTTTTATGCTCTCACCTACACTTCTGACTTTACGGGGGCTCTCCCCCATAACTGTTTCTCTCGGAGAAGAAGTAAACGTGCAGCTTCAAGGCAATAAATATTCTTGGGCATGACAAGAGTGTTTCAGCTTGCCGACTCCTCTGAAGGTTATCTAGCCCACCTTTATAGGTTTGTCCCGGCCACATGTGATTGTTTACAGCCTCCCAACCTGAGAGGCATGAGATGTTTTAGACTTACTAAAGGCAAATTATTTTGGGGAGTTAGAAATTATTAGTATAGTTGGTTAGGAATTATATTGGTGAAGGGTTCTTCATTTGTTGTGTCAAAAATTGCTGCTAATTCCCTGCTCTGGGTGGGACAAGGATATTTTAGGTCAAACCTCTCTGCTGACAGACCAGCTTGTGTGACAGGATTATCCATACTGCTGCCACTAGGCACAAGATTGTTTACTACCTCTCAACTGTAAACAGCACAGAGAGTTTTGGAGTATTTTGAGAGTCTTAATTAGCATAGGACTTTTTCTTCTTGTTGAGTCAATGATTGCCACCAGGCCTCCATATCCTTAGCACTTGGGAATATATTAATCAATGTATTTGGAATATAGCAAAGGAAATATAGCAGTTTTTGATGTTAGCAATACTAGACTTTTTGAGTTAATGGATTTTCACTTTTGTAATAGATCACTGTACTTTGTTATATATCACTGTGTCCTTTCTATGTAAGAATGTAACTTTATCATATCTTAAGACTAAATAGATCTTAAGGGGAGAATTGATGAAAGGATTTTCATTTGTTAGGCTGATGTTTGCTGATAAATCTCCATGTTCCCTACCCTTATAATGAATATAACTAGTATATAGGAGAAATAAGTATTAACCTTTAAGCATATAGGAGAAATAAGAATTCACCTTTAAGACTAATCATGTTAACCTTGGGTTAAATAAATTCCTTTCTTGATTGTAACTCACTACACCCTCACCCTATAGGAATGTAACTTTATTTGGAGGGTGGTGCCTGGTTTAAGAAAAAACACCCTTGGGAAGAAATAAGTTTATTTGGTTATCAGAAAGAAAGGATCATAAAATGTCAGCAGGTCTCATTCATGGCCAGAAGATGATGTAAGATCCCTAAGACCTTTTTTTTATACATTTATGTGAAGCACCTGATTTTGATAAAGGTCAGGATGCCGACTCCTGCGTGACTCTGTATTCATCCCTATGTGTAACAAGAGGTATACAAGCAAAACCAAAAATAAAGAAATCAGATCAGTTTCCGGAAAGACTGATTCCCCCATGTCGCTTCTTTTTGCTCCCGTTTTTCTGGCTGAATTCTCTACTGGAGGATGGATGCTATTCCACGTAATCCAAGTTATTCAGCCTCTTTTTCTCCAATAATCTTCCTACTACACAATCCATTTCTAATCTCTTTATATCTGGGATTAAATATGTATATTTCCAAAGATGACGACTACGTCCCCACCTTCGAATCACGCTGGATCCACCGGGGCTGGACCACGGGACTTTCCCTGCTTGGTCGGGAAAGTATTCCCGGCGTTCCCACCGCATCTCAAGAAGAGGCGCTCTCCACAGGAAAGGCGAGAGGAACTCCAGGGTCGTGCCACAATTCCAAGAGTCCCCCAGATGTCTCAGTCCATTCCAGAGGAACCTGTTTTCCCTGCACTGCCTTGATTTTCACGCCGAGGATCGACTGGCACCATGGTGGCACGTGGGACAGCGATGTGGGAAAGCCTCGTGGGAAAGCCTCGAGGGAAAGCCCCGTGAGAAATACCTCGAGGGAAAGACATAGATCTCTTGATCCACGCGACGGGCAGCGTGACACTGCTACTGCAGCTCAGGGAGGTAAGCGTTCTTGCATGATCCCGCTGAGAAGAGGACTGACACCCCTGGGGAGACTCAAGAAGTACCCCAAGAACCATGTCACCACGGAGAGGAATCCTCAGGTACCGGCCTCGACTTCACACAAGGTCTTAGGCCCCACCATCGACGGGAGAGGAATCCTGAGAGGCCCCGTAGCCACTCGGATGGGAACTGGCCTTTCCTGACGCCACCAGAGCGGGTCCCTGAGGTCCCAGCGTACGTTGAGAACACCTGCCACAATTCGAGAAAATCCAGGAGGTTCTCCCCTCCAGGCAAGTTGAGGCCAATTTCCGCTGAGGCACTCGAGGCTAATCACACCTAAACTCTGGAAATTCCAAAGGTTCCTTCACAACCTTGCTGAAACTCAAGAAGTTCCCCGACATACCGTCTCCACTCCAGAGGAAGCACGAGGGTCCCGCCCACATCCAGAGGAGCCCCGTTTCTGCCTCGGACCTCGAGATGACGGGATCCTTTCCCTGCTTGGTCGGGAAAGAATTCCCGGCGTTCCCGTCCCATCTCAAGAGGAGGCCGCTCTCCACAGGAAAGGCGAGCGGAACTCCAGGGTCGTACCACCATTCCAAGAGTCCCCCAGATGTCACAGTCCATTCCAGAGGAACCTGTTTTCCCTGCACTGCCTCGACTTTCAAGCCGGAGGATCGACTCACACCATGGTGGCAGGTGGGACAGCCCTGTGGGAAAGACTCTTGGGAAAGCCTTGAAGGAAAGACTTGAGTGAAAGCTACAGATCCCTTGACCACGCGTTAGGAAGCGTGACACTGCTGCTACAGCTCGGGAGGAAAGCGCACGTGCATGCCCACACTCGAGACGAGGACTGACTTCCCTGGGAGACTCTAGAAGTACCCCAAGAACCATGTCAGCACTGGAGAGGAATCCTCAGGATCCGGCCTCGACTCCACACAAGGTCTTAGGCCCCGGCATCGACCCAAGAGGAATCCCGAGAGTCCCCCTGGCAACTTGCATGGGGACTGGCCTTTCCTGAGGCACGAGACAGGTTCCCTGAGGTCCCCGTCGTAATTCGAGAGCACCTGCCGTAACTCGAGAAAATCCAGGAGGTTCTCCCCTACAGGCAAAATGAGGCCTATTTCCACTGACGCATCTAGAGGCTAAGCACACCTAACCTCTGGAACTTCCAATGGTTCCTTCACACACTTGCTGCAACTCAAGAGCTTTCCCGACATACCCGTCTACACTCAAAGGAAGCACGAGGGTCCCGCCCACATCCAGAGAAGCCCCGATCCCCCCTCGAGGCTCCAAAGGAGAGATCTTTTAACTGCTTGCATTTCCCGAGTCAAAGACCTTGTGTTGAGTTGGGACCGGAAACTGCGGATTCCTCTCCAGTGCTGATGTGGATTTTTGGGGTACTTCTGGACTCTCCCCAGGGGAGTCAGTCCTCGTCTCGAGTGGGGAAATGCACGTGGGCTTTCCTCCCTAACGGTGGCAGCAGTGTCATGCTACCCGACGGGTGGATCAAGGGATGTGTGGCTTTCCCTGTAGGATTTCACATGAGGCTTTCCCACGAGGCTAACACACAGGGCTGTCCCACGTGCCACCGTGGTGTGAGTCGATCCTCAACGTGACAGTCAAGGCAGTGCAGGTAAAAGAGTTTCCTTTGGAATGGACTCAGTCCTCTGGGGACTCTTGGAATGGTGGCACGACCCTGGAGTTCCTCTCGCCTTTCCTGTGGAGAGCGCTTCCTCTTGGATGCGACGGGAATGCCAGGAATTCTTTCCCGACCACGCAGGGAAAGGATCCCTCATCTCGAGCTACAAGGTGGAAAAGGGCCTTCTCTGGATGTGCAAGGGACGCTCGCGCTTCCTCTCGAGTGGACAAGGGTATGTCGGGGAACTTCTTGAGTTGCAGCAAGGGTGTGAAGGACCCTATGGAAGTTCCAAAGGTTAGATGTGATTAGCCTCGAGTCGCCTCAGCGGAAATGGGCCTCATCTAGCCTGGAGGGGAGAATCTCCAGGATTTTCTCGAGTTGCGGTAGGTGCTCTCGATTTACGACGGGGACCACAGGGACCCTATCTGGTGGCCTCAGGAAAGGCCACTCTCCGTGCGAGTTGCTTATTGGCCTCTCAGGATTCCTCTCCCTTCAATGCTGGGGCCTAAGACCTTTTGTGAAGTCGGGGCCGTAAACTGAGAATTATTCTCCAGTGCTGACATGGATCTTGGGGTACTTCTGGAGTCTCCCCAGGGGAGTCAGTCCTCGTCTCGAGTGGGGCATGCACGTGCGCTTTCCTCCCGAGCTGTGGAAGCAGTGTAACGCTTCCCATCGCGTGGATCAAGGGATCTGTGGCTTTCCCTCGAGGCTTTCCCTCAAGGCTTTCCCACGAGGCTTTCCTACGAGGCTTTACCACAGGGCTGTCCCACGTGCCACTGTGGTTTGAGTCGATCTTCGGCGTGAAAGTCGAGGCAGTTTGGGGAAAACAGGTTCCTCTGAAATGGACTGAGACATCTGGGGGACTCTTGGAATGGTGGCCTGACCTGGAGTACCTATCCCCTTTCCTGTGGAGAGGGCCTCCTCTTGAGATGCGACGGGAACCTCGGGAATTCTTTTTCGACCAAGTAGGGAAAGGATCCCTCATCTCGAGCAAAGAGGCGGAAACGGGGCTCCTTTGGATGTGGGCGGGTGCCGGGAGCCAGTGTGAGGAATCCCGCCCATGACAAGGTCATGAGGAAGGAAGCTGACATACGCAAGGCGTGCTCAGACTTCAGGGACCCCTCTGGAAATTCCTAAGCATGTACCCCAGCAAAAATCTGCCGGCTTTTGTGCTCTGCTTTTCCACTCTTCTGACATTTTCTGGAAAAAGTCAATTCAGGGCTTTAGTCTTCTGCATTTGAAAGAGTGTTTCAATCCAAAAACCCTCTGATGGCTTTCTAGCCTGCCTGCCAGGACTCGTACAGCTGCGCATGTGATTGTTTGAGGCCTCCTGACCGCAGGAGGCACAGGAAGCTTAAAACATCCTAGGAATGTAGGAGCTTCCGAGGAGTCAAAATCTTTAGAATAGGACTGATTAAAGGTTTCATTTTTTGGGTCAATGCTTGCTGCCAAATTTTCATATCCTTTATTTTTAGATATAGTTGGTATATAGAAAAACAAGTAGTAGACCTGGTATTAGCAACATTAGATCTTCGAGTTAAGTACCTTCTTTGTTATATCCCACTGCACCTTTGTTCTATAGAGATGTAACTTTAATGCTTTAAGGAGATGCAAATTAAAGAAAATCACTTCAGGGGAAACAAAATCAACATTCATTAAGGAAGAGAGATAAAAAGTGTTAACAAGCCTTCTTGGCCAGAAGATAATGTAAATCACCTGAGACCTTTTGTATACAAAATGATGTATAGAAAGAGTCTGGGCTGCGAACGCTACATAATTCTGTGTTACCCATTGATCTCCGTGTTTTATCAAAAGTATAAAAGGCCTTCTGAACAATAAAGGACGGGGCCAGGGGCCGGGGACCAGTTTCTCGGACCAGTTTCTCGAACTAGTCTCTCGGCCTGGTTTCTTGGACTCTGGCTCCCCCCATGTCTCTCTCTCTCCTCTTCTCTCCCCTTCCCTCTCTCTGCTCTTTACTTTAACTTCAGGCTGAATCTCCATCTGGGGCGCGGAGGGCTCGCCAGGTCTACTTACTTGCCCCGGCTGTTAAGACCCCGCGCGAAAGGGAGCTTAAGGCGAGGCACCCTTAGATATTCAAGCGGGCGCCGGTGGCCCAGCGTAGATGGTGCAAATTCCTTGTCTGGAATTTTATTGGCCTTTCCGCGTAAACCAAGCTATTCAGCCCTCTTCCTCCACTTAATCTTCTTACTACACTATAGTTTCCTAATCTAATCTTACATTAATAAATAAACAAGTCTTTCCACGCCAACGCCGTCCACCCTTCGAATTCCCTGGATCCACCGGGGCTGGACCCCGCAAGTGGCGCCCGGAACAGGCTATTCGAAGGTAGGTTCCTCGGAGCAAAAAGCTCCCCCCGGAGCACTCTCTGTTGCTCCCCCCGGAGCACTCTCTGTTGCTCCCCCCGGAGTGACTTAATCACTCCCCCCGGAGTACTTTCGGGTACTCCCCCAATGTTGAGTGTTCGGGACGGCTAGGACCCCACTCAGGGTGCCGCGGACCCCCCCTGTAGGATAGACAGGGTGAGGAGGAGTGGGAAGTGTTCAAGGGTTTAAGAGAAACCTGGTGCTCTAGAGGTTGAAAAGAAACCTGCTATCTTAGGGTTTAAAACAAAACCCCCCTTGGCTAAGGTAAAACCTTTTTGTCAAGGCAGACTTTTCTATAACTCTTAATTTTCTGACATGGGTAACAATGACTCAAAACAATGACACCTCTTTATACAAGTAATTTTGTAACTGTTAAACAAAAAAGACAAATTAAAGATTAAAAGACTACTGTTACGAGAGCAATGTCCTTGGTTTCCAAAAAAGGGATTTAGATACTTGGGTGAAGCTAACAAAACAGCTAAAAACTTACTATACTTTGCATGGGCCTGTAAATGCTTTTGCCTCTGTAAAATATGATTACAAATGTTCTGGACCCCTGTCATGAGCTGTTAGATAGCCTATGGGAGAGGCTATAGCGGTAAATGGTAGTGGGTCTCCACCTTCTATGCAGATCGTATTTTCTGCCATTGGCAAACAAAAGGAGAGAGACTACTCTTCCTCCCGAGGAAGGAGGGTGCTTACAGGACGCAGCGGCCGAGCGCCCTGGAGAGCCCCCTCCCCCTCTACACAAACCAAACCTTTAAAAAAGTTATCTTATTTAAGGCGACCACTGCAACCTCTGCTTGCGCCTCCCCAGGGCTTAAGAACTCCCCACTTTATATCCAAAGCCTCCCAGAACATTGCTTAAGTTTGAAAACGATAGTGACAATATTTTTGAGCAAAAGAGCTTTTAAAACAGCTTGCTCCTTGCATAAAATCCCCTCAGGAGGGGCCTCATCCAAAAAAAAAAAAAAAAGGAAGAAAAAACAAACAAAAAAAAATATTCGTAATAAAAAGGACTTTACAAATGCAAGGTGTTTCTCTTGAGGCCAAATAGAACATTTTTTTGCCAAAATGTCCTGCTAAACAGAGATAACAAGCCGTACCAAACAACCCCCAGGTAGCTCAGGCCTGGACCTCAGTTCCACCACCTTAATAATAATAACTCCTGACTCAGATTCCAGTGGCTAGTCCCCTGCCTGAGGACATTGTAAGACTTGTGCTGGGGCATAGCTTGCTTTCTTTTCAAGAAATTTCGGTAGTGTCTTGTGTAGTAAATTCTGATTATACTGAAAAAATTGAAGTTTTGATCTCGCCACCTGCTAAAACTGTGCAATTAATAATAATAAAAAAAATAGCACAGCTTTTGCTTTTACCTTATTACCAAACAGAAAAACCAGACAAAAAAAGCCCCAGAGGATCTAGATCTAGCTTTTGGGTGCAAAAATTGCAGCTTCTAGGCCTTTAAAAGATTTTTTAATTCAAAGATATAAATGTCATGGCTGTTAGACAATAGACAAGATGTTTCTTACATTGCTGAGAGACTAGCGCAGCTCCTGGCCAACATATATTACTGAAAAGGAGTTGGTGGGATTAGAAAAGGTGGTATGCAGGATAAAAATGCTATAGAGTAAGAGGTGAGAGAGTTTAAAACCTTGGTGAATAGTGAGCTCCCCGTTGCTGGAAGTATTCAAGCAAAGATTAAATGGTTACTTGTCATCTAAAAGGCTATAGACCAGATTTGGGTTATAAAAAGATCATTAAAAAAGCTTATAAAGATATTGTGTAACACCTCTTTTCTCTTATATTTAGGTCTGCCAAAAGTTTTAAAAATTGATAATGTCCTTTTAAAGCTGCTGAGAGATTGTTTACTAACTTTAAATGATTTCCAAAAATTATTAGGTGATATTAATTGGATATGCCCACATTTAAAACTGACTTCTGTAGATTTAAAGCCTTTTGTTTGATTGCTAAAAAAAAAAAAAAAACAATCCTAATCCCAGTTCTAAAAAAAAAGGTTGACTAGTGAGACAGAGTTGGCTTTTGTTAAAGTGAATGAGGCTTTAAATGATCAGTAATTAAGATTAATATTGCCAAAAGAGGAGATTAAATTATTCTTGCCACAAAATGTATACCTACAGGATGCTTGTGACAAGAAGGCCCATTGGTTCCATCTACCAATGACCCCCAAAAAAATAGTTTTATCTTATCCCAACTTGGTGGAACAATGGCCTCTGCCTAAGGAAAAATTACTGACATATTAATTAAAAAGATTAATTCAAGTATACTGATTTATTACATTGTTTAGTAAAGAGCCATCAAAAATTGTAATTCCATATAACAGAGAACAACTTGATGCTTTTCAAATGTTTGATGATTGGCAGATTGCTATAGGAAATTCTTGTGATCAGATCTTGCATCATTTACCCTCACATGCTTTGTTAATTCAAAAATTAAAAAAGGAGAAATTAAGTATAGTTTTCCCCCATCAGATTTTACAACATGTTCTCTTTGTAATAAGTTGAATGCTGATTCATTTGGAACAGTAAAATAAAAAGCCATTGGTAAAGCAAAAGATCTCCTCCAGATAACAAAAAGATACCGACCCAGAATTTACTGCGGGTCGAGGAAGTGTTTATATTTTTTCCACAGGGTGCAGATTCGTCAATTTGGATCCGGACAGACTGATTCGCACAAAAGAAAAAGGGAACTTCTCTGCCTCCACCGCCGCGGAAACGCCGCACACCAAAAGCTGCGGGCGGGGGCCAGCCTTACTGACTGACGGGACCCAGTGCTCCGCCAGCGTCCATCTGAGAAACTATGGATAGAGACTTGATGAGAAAAAGAGATGTATGGGAACTGTATACTATTTGCTCATATTTTCGTGTAGCTTGGCCGCCGCACGCGATGGCAGAAGAGGCAAAAAAAAAAAAAAACATCAAGATCCCGGCGGGACTAACAGCTGCTGCAGCGCAAACTCCAACCGAAAAA
>NW_017208270.1:0-4013 GCF_001704415.2 Capra hircus | reverse complement strand
CATGCCCACACTCGAGACGAGGACTGCCCTGGGGAGACTCCAGAAGTACCCCAAGAACCATGTCAGCACTGGAGAGGAATCCTCAGGATCCGGCCTCGACTCCACACAAGGTCTTAGGCCCCGGCATCGACCCCAAGAGGAATCCCGAGAGTCCCCCTGGCAACTTGCATGGGGACTGGCCTTTCCTGAGGCCACGAGACCGGGTCCCTGAGGTCCCCGTCGTAATTCGAGAGCACCTGCCGTAACTCGAGAGAAAATCCAGGGAGGTTTCTCCCTACAGCAAAATGAGGCCTATTTCCACTGACGCCATCTAGAGGCTAAGCACACCTAACCTCTGGAACTTCCAATGGTTCCTTCACACACTTGCTGCAACTCAAGAGCTTTCCCGACACACCCGTCTACACTCAAAGGAAGCACGAGGGTCCCGCCCACATCCAGAGAAGCCCCGATCCCCCCTCGAGGCTCCAAAGGAGAGATCTTTTAAATGCTTGCATTTCCCGAGTCGAAGACCTTGTGTTGAGTTGGGACCGGAAACTGAGGATTCCTCTCCAGTGCTGACGTGGATTTTTGGGTACTTCTGGACTCTCCCCAGGGGAGTCAGTCCTCGTCTCGAGTGGGAAATGCACGTGGGCTTTCCTTCCTAAAGGTGGCAGCAGTGTCATGCTACCGACGGTGGATCAAGGGATGTGTGGCTTTCCCTGTAGGATTTCCCATGAGGCTTTCCCACGAGGCTAACACACAGGGCTGTCCCACGTGCCACCGTGGTGTGAGTCGATCCTCGGCGTGACAGTCAAGGCAGTGCAGGTAAAAGAGTTTCCTTTGGAATGGACTCAGTCCTCTGGGGGACTCTTGGATTGGTGGCACGACCCTGGAGTTCCTCTCGCCTTTCCTGTGGAGAGCGCTTCCTCTTGAGATGCGACGGGAATGCCGGAATTCTTTCCCGACCACGCAGGCGAAAGGATCCCTCATCTCGAGCTACAAGGAGGAAAAGGGCCTCCTCTGGATGTGCAAGGGGGACGCTCGCGCTTCCTCTCGAGTGGACAAGGGTATGTCGGGGAACTTCTTGAGTTGCAGCAAGTGTGTGAAGGACCCTATGGAAGTTCCAAAGGTTAGATGTGATTAGCCTCGAGTCGCCTCAGCGGAAATGGGCCTCATCTAGCCTGAGGGGAGAATCTACAGGATTTTCTCGAGTTGTGGTAGGTGCCTCGATTTTACGACGGGGACCACAGGGACCCTATCTGGTGGCCTCAGGAAAGGCCACTCTCCGTGCGAGTTGCTTATTGGCCTCTCGGGATTCCTCTCCCATCGATGCCGGGCCTAAGACCTTGTGTGGATCCGTGCCGGAACCTGAGGATTCCTCTCCAGTGCTGACATGGATCTTGGGATTCTTCTGGAGTCTCCCCAGGGGAGTCAGTCCTCGTTACGAGTGGGGGCATGCACGTGCGGTTTCCTCCCGAGCTGTAGCAGCGGCGTCATGATTCCCTTCGCGTGGATCAAGGGATCTGAGGCTTTCCGTCGAGGCTTTCCCACGAGGCTTTCCCACGAGACTTTCCCACAGGGCTGTCCACGTGCCACCGTGATGTGTGAGTCGATCCTCGGCATGAAAGTTGAGGCAGTGCAGGGAAAACAGGTTCCCTGGAATGGAGTGAGCCTCTGCGGGACTCTGGGGAATGGTGGCACGACCCTGGAGTTCCTCTCGCCTTTCCTGTGGAGAGCGCCTCCTCTTGAGATGAGATGGGAACGCGGAATTCTTTCCCGAACACGCAGGGAAAGGATCCCTCCTCTCGAGCTATGAGGCGGAAACGGGCTCCTCTGGATGTGGGCGGGACTCTCGTGCTTCCTCTCGAGTGAAGACGGGTATGTCCGGAACTTCTTGAGTTGCAGCAAGGGTGTGAAGGACCCTTTGGAAGTTCCAGAGGTTATATGTGATTAACCTTGAGACGCCTCAGCGGAAATGGGCCTCATCTCGCCTGGAGGGAGAACCTCCTGGATTTTCTCGAGTTGCGGCAGGTGCTGTCGACTTACGACGGGGACTTCAGGGACCCGATCTGGTGGCCTCAGGAAAGGCCAGTCCCCATGCGAGTTGCTCGGGGGCCTCTTGGGTTTCCTCTCCCGTCGATGCCGGGGCCTAAGACCTTGTGTGGAGTCGGTGCCGGAACGTGAGGATTCCTCTCCAGTGCTGACATGGATCATGGGTACTTCTGGAGTCTCCCCGGGTTAGTCAGTCCTAGTCTCGATGGGGCATGCACGTTCAATTTCCTCCCGATCTGTAGAAGCAGTGTCACACTTCCGTAGCGTGTATCAAGGGATCTGCAGCTTTCCTCGAGGCTTTCCAATGAGCTTTCCCTCGAGATTTTCCTCAGGGCTGTCCCACGTGCCACCGTGGTGTGAGTCGATCCTCGGCTTGAAAGTCGAGGCAGTGGAGGGAAAACAGTTTCCCTGGAATTGACAGAGATATCTGGGGACTCTGGAATGGTGGAACGACCCTGGAGTTTCTCTCGCCTTTCCTGTGGAGAGGCCTCCTCTTGAGATGCGACTGGAACGCCGGGAATGCTTTACAGACCACGCAGGTAAAGGATCCCTCCTCTCGAGCTATGAGGTGGAAACGGTGCTCCTCTGAAAGTGGGGGGAAGATCTTGATACTCTCGAGTGGAGCGGGTATGTCGGAGAACTTCTTGAGTTGCAGCAAGGGTGTGAAGGACCTTTGGAAGTTCAGAGGTTAGGTGTGATTAGCCTCAGACGCCTCAGCGCAAATGGGCCCTCATCTCGCCTTTAAGGACGCCAAGATCCATGTCAGCACTGGAGAGGAATCCTCAGGTTCCGGCACCGACTCCACACAAGGTCTTAGGCCCCCGGCATCGACGGGAGAGGAATCCCGAGAGGCCCCCGAGAAACTCGCATGGGGAATGGCCTTTCCTGAGGCCACCAGAGCGGGTCCCTCAGGTCCCCGTCTTAAGTCGAGATCACCTGTCCCAACTCAAAAAATCCAGGAGGTTCTCCCCTCCAGGCGAGATGAGGCCCATTTCCGCTGAGGCGTCTCGTGGCTAATCACACCTAAACCTCTGGAACTTCCAAAGGGTTCTTCACACCCTTGCTGCAACTCAAGAAGTTCCCCGACATACCCGTCTCCACTCGAGAGGAAGCACGAGAGTCCCGCCCACATCCAGAGGAGCCCCGTTTCCGCCTCACAGCTAGAGAGGAGGTATCCTTTCCCTGCGTGGTCGGAAAGAATTCCCGGTCTTCCCGTCACAACTCAAGAGGAGGCGCTCTCAACAGGAAAGGTGAGAGGAACTCCAGGGTCGTGCCACCATTCCCAGAGTACCCCAGATATCTCAGTCCATTCCAGGGAAACCTGTTTTCCCTGCACTGCCTCGACTTTCAAGCCGAGGATCGACTCACAGCACGGTGGCACGTGGGACAGCCCTGTGGGAAAGCCTCGTGAGAAAGCCTCATGGGAAAGCCTCGAGGGAAAGCCACTGATCCCTTGATCCACTCGACGGGAAGAATGACACTGCTGCTACAGCTCGGGAGGAAAGCGCTCTTCAATGCCCCCACTCGAATGAGGACTGACTCCCCTGGGGAGACTCCGAAGTACCCAAGATCCATGTCAGCACTGGAGAGGAATCCTCAGGTTCCAGGACCGACCCACACAAGTTCTTAGGCCCCGGAATCGACGGGAGAGGAATCCCGAGAGGCCACCGAGCAACTCGCATGGGGACTGGCCTTTCCTGCGGCCACCAGAGCGGGTCCCTGAGGTCCCGTCGTAAGTCGAGAGCACCTGTTGCAATTCGAGAAAATCCAGGAGGTTCTCCCCTCCAGGCAAGATGAGGCGCATTTCCGCTGAGGCGTCTAGAGGCTAAATGCACCCTAACATCTGGAACTTCCAAAATGTCCTTCACACCCTTTCTGCAACTGAATAAGTTCCCCGACATACTCGCCTCCACTCGAGAGGAAGCACGAGAGTCCCGCCCACATCCAGAGGAGCCCCGTTTCCGCCTCCTAGCTCGAGAGGA
>NW_017208269.1:0-4013 GCF_001704415.2 Capra hircus | reverse complement strand
AGGGCCATTTGTGCTGAGGCGTCTCGAGGCTAATCAGACATAACCTCTGGAACTTCCAAAAGGGTCCTTCACAACCTTTCTGCAACTCAAGATGTTGCCCGACATACCCGTCTCCACTCGAGAGGAAGCACGAGAGTCCCGCCCACATCCAGAAGAGACCCGGTTCCGCCTCCTAGCTCGAGAGGAGGGATTCTTTCCCTGCGTGGTCTGCAAAGAATTCCCGGAGTTCCAGTCGCATCTCAAGAGGAGGCACTCCCACAGAAAAGGCGAGAGGAAAACCAGGGTCGTGCCACATACCCAGAGTCCCCAGATGTCTCAGTCCATTCCAGGGAAACCTCTTTTCCCTGCACTGCCTCGACTTTCAAGCCGAGGATCGACTCACACCACGCTGTCACTTGGGACAGCCCTGAGGAAAGCCTCGTGGGAAAGCTTCGTGGGAATGCCTCGAGGGAAAGACACAGATCCCTTGATCCATGCGAAGGAAGCGTGACACTGCTGCTAGAGCTCGGGAGGAAAGCGCCCGAGCATGCCCTCAGTCGAGACGAGGAATGACTCACCTGGGAGACTCCAGAGGTACTCCAAGATCCATGTCGGCACTGGAGAGGAATCCTCAGGTTCCGGCACTGACTCCACACAAGGTCTTAGGACCCAGCTTCAACGGAGGAGGGATCCGAGAGGCCCGCGTGCAACTCGCATGGGGACTGGCCGTTTCTGAGGCCAACAGAGCGGGTCCCTGAGGTCCCCGTCGTAAGTCGAGAGCACATGCCGCAACTCGAGAAAATCCAGGAGATTCTCCCCTCCAAGCTAGATGAGGCCCATTTACACTGAGGCGTCTCGAGGCTAATCACATCTAACATCTGGAACTTCCAAAGGGTCCTTCACACCCTTGTTGCAACTCAGAAGTTCCCCGATATACCGGTATCCACTCGAGAGGAATCACGAGAGTCCCGTCCACATCCAGAGGAGCCCCGTTTCCGCTTCCTAGATCGAGAGGAGTGATCCTTTCCCTGCGGCGTCGGGAAAGAATTCCCGGCGTTCCCGTCACATCTCAAGAGGAGGCGCTCTCCACAGAAAAAGACGAGAGGAACTCCAGGGTCGTGCCACCATTCCCAGAGTCCCCCAGATGTCTCAGTCCATTCCAGGGAACCCTGTTTTCCCTGTACTGCCTCGACTTTCAAGCCGAGGATCCACTCACACCACGGTGGCACGTGGGACAGCCCTGTGGGAAAGCTTGGTGGGAAAGCCTCGTGGGAAAGCCACACATCCCTTGATCCACGCGAAGGGAAGCGTGACACTGCTGCTACAGCTCGGGAGGAAAGCGAACGTGCATGCCCCCTCTCGAGATGATGACTGACTCCCCTGGGGAGACTCCAGAAGTGCCCCAAGATCCATGTCAGCACTGGAGAGGAATCCTCAGGCTCCGGCACCGACTCCACACAAGGTCTTGGGATCCGGCATCGACGGGAGAGGAATCGCGAGAGGCCCCTGAGCAACTCGCATGGGGCCTGGCCTTTCCTGAGGCCACCAGAGCGGGTCCCAGAGGTCCTCGTCATAAGTAGAGAGCACCTGCTGCAACTCGAGTAAATCCAGGAGGTTCTGCCCTCTAGGCGAGATGAGGCCCATTTCCGCAGAGGCGACTCGCGGCTAATCACACCTATCCTTTGGAACTTCCAAAGGGTCTTTCACACCATTGCTGCAACTGAAGAAGTTCCCCGACATACCCGTCTCCACTCGAGAGGAATAAAGAGAGTCCCGCCCACATCCAGAGGAGCCCCGTTTCCGCTTCCTAGCTCGAGAGGAGTGATCCTTTCCCTCCGGGGTCGAGAAAGAATTCCGGCGTTCCCTCGCATCTCAAGAGGAGGTGCTCTCCACAGGAAAGGCGAGAGGAACTCCAGGGTCGTGCCACCATTCCCAGAGTCCCCCAGATGTCTCAGTCCATTCCAGGGAAACCTGTTTTCCCTGCACTGCCTCGACTTTCAAGCCAAGGATCAACTCACACCACGGTGGCACGTGGGACAGCCCTGAGGGAAAGCCTCGTGGGAAAGCTTCGTGGAATGCCTCGAGGGAAAGACACAGATCCCTTGATCCACGCGAAGGGAAGCGTGACACTGCTGCTACAGCTCGGGAGGAAAGCGCCCGAGCATGCCCTCAGTCGAGACGGGACTGACTCCCCTGGGGAGACTCCAGAAGTACTCCAAGATCCATGTCGGCACTGGAGAGGAATCCTCAGGTTCCGGCACTGACTCCACACAAGGTCTTAGGCCCGGCATCGACGGAGAGGAATCCGGAGAGGCCCAGGAGCAACACGCATGGGGACTGGCCTTTCCTGAGGCCACCAGAGAGGGTCAATTAGGTCCCCGTCGTAAATCGAGAGCACCTGCCGCAACCGAGAAAATCCAGGTGGTTTCCCCTCCAGGCGAGATGAGGCCCATTTCACCTGAGGCGTTTCGTGGCTAATCACACCTAACCTCTGGAACTTCCAAAGGTTCCCTCATACCCTTACTTCAACTCAAGAAGTTCCCCGGCATACCCGTCTCCACTCGAGAGGAAGCACGAGAGTCCCGCCCACATCCAGAGGAGCCCCGTTTCCCCCTCATAGCTCGAGAGAAGGATCCTTTCCCTGCGTGGTCGGGAACGAATTCCGGCGTTCCCGTCGATCTCAAGCGGGGGCGCTCTCCACAGGAAAGGAGAGAGGAACTCCAGGGTCGTGACACCATTCCAGAGTCCCCCAGATGTCTCAGTCCATTTCAGGGAAACCTGTTTTCCCTGCACTGTTTCAACATTCAAGCCGAGGATCGATTCACACCACGGTGGCACGTGGGACAGCCCTCTGGGAACGCCTCGTGTGAAAGCCTCTTGGGAAAGCCTCGAGGGAAAGCCACAGATCCCTTGATCCACACGAAGGGAAGTGTGACACTGCTGCTACAGCTCGGTAGGAAAGCACACGTGCATGCCCCCACTCGAGACGAGGACTGACTCCCCTGGGGAGACTCCAGAAGTACCCCAATATCGATATCAGCACTGGAGAGCAATCCGCAGGTTCCGCACCGACTCCACACAAGGTCATATACCCCGGCATCGACCGGAGAGGAATCCCGAGAGGCCCCTGAGCAACTCGAATGGGGACTGGCCTTTCCTGAGGCCACCAGAGCGGGTCCCTGAGGTCCCGTCTTAAGTCGAGAGCACCTGCCACAACTCGAGAAAATCCAGGAGGTTCTCCCCTCCAGGCAAGATTAACCTCTTTTCCCCTGAGGCGTCTCGAGTCTAATCACACCTAACCTCTGGAAATTCCAAAGGTCCTTCACACCCTTGCTGAAACTCAAAGAAGTTCCCCGACATACCCGTCTCCACTCCAGAGGAAGCATGAGGGTCCCGCCGACATCCAGAGGAGCCCCGTTTCTGCCTTGTAGCTCGAGATGAGAGGATCCTTTCCCTGCGTGGTCGGGAAAGAATTCCGGCGTTCCCGTCTCATCTCAAGAGGAGGCGCTCTCCACAGGAAAGGCGAGAGGAACTCCAGGGTCGTGCCACCATTCCCAGAGTCCCCCAGATGTCTCAGTCCATTCCAGGGAAACCTCTTTTCCCTGCACTGCCTCGACGTTCAAGCCGAGGATCGACTCACACCACGGTGGCACGTGGGACAGCCCTGTGGGAAAGCCTCGTGGGAAATCCTCATGGAAAGCCTCAAGCGAAGCCACAGATCCTTGATCCACGCCTATGGAAGCGTGACACTGCTATTACAGCATGGGAGGAAAGCGCACGCGTGCATGCCCCACTCGAGACGAGAACTGACTCCCCTGGGGAGACTCCAGAAGTACCCAAGATCCATGTCAGCATTGGAGGGGAATCCTCAGGTTCCAGCACCAACTCCACACAAGATCTTAGGCCGGCATCGACGGGAGGGAATCCCGAGAGGCCACCGAGCAACTCGCATGGGTACTGGCCTTTCCTGAGGCCACCAGAGCGGGGTCCCTGTGGTCCCCGTCGTAAGTGAGAGCAGCAAACTGGAAAAATCC
>NW_017208268.1:0-4014 GCF_001704415.2 Capra hircus | reverse complement strand
TGAGTTGAGGCTGTGGGCGGGAACCCAGACACGCAGGATAAAGGCCCCAACCACCTGCACATGTCTCTGCTGGGAGGAGAGTGCTAGGGAACCTACGTCTCTCACACACTTTCTAGGCACCCACGGAGTCAGCCTCTGGGAGTGTGGGGATGCAAAACCCAGCCAGGGGCCCTTGGAACCTGGTGCTCTCCCGTGCGGAGCTTTGTCTGGGCGGCCAAGGAACCGCTGAAGGAGCCCTGCTGTTGCCCTTCGCTTCCCTCTGAACAGAGCTTTCACTGCTGGAGCCCTTGGCAGTGTGCAACCCACCAGCCCCTAAGCCCTCCTCAAGGACGCTTGGGACCTAAGTGCAAAAGGCAAGGCAGGGGTAGAGCTGAAGCCAGGAAGGCGCCAGTGGCGTTTCCGAGCCTCACACAGCCCTGCTCCTTCCTGGGGAGGGAGCCTTAAAGCAAGGCAAGTCTGCGCAAGGCTCGCCTATGGCAGAGCATCTTGGTGCCAGGAAACTCTGCCAGATCGGGCCTCTGAACAGAGCTAGAGATCTGCCGTACTGGAGTCGCACTTAGCTTCGTGTAAGCAGGGATTTCAGCTTGACGGGGACTTGCTGCCTCCTCTTCCCCCGAGGAGGCTCGCTTCCCTGCTGGCTGTGCACTCGCCTATCAGGCGGGGCGCAGGGCTCCTCCAGCAGGTCTTGCCTCAGGGGCTGCTTCCCCTGAGTTGGGGCTGTGGGCAGGAACCCAGACACGCAGGATCAGGCCCAAACACCTGCACATGTCTCTGCTGGGGAGGAGAGTGCTAGGGAACCTACGTCTGTCATACACTTTCTGGGCACCCAAGGAATCAGCCTCCGTGTGTGCGGGGCTGAAAACCCCAGCCAGGGGACCTGGGAGCCTGGTTGCTCTCCGTGTGGCGCTGAATCTGGGCGGCCAAGCAACCGCTGGAGGAGCCCTGCAGTTGCCCTTCCCTTCCCTCTGACAGAATTCTCACTGCTGGAGCCCTTGGCAGTGTGCAACCCACCAGCCCTAAGCTCTCCTTAAGGAGGACTGGGACCTAAGTGCAAAGGCAAGGCAGGATTGGAGCTGAGGCAAGAAAGGCGCCAGTGGCGACTCCCAGGCTCCTGCTGCCTGCTCCTTCCTGGAGAGGCAGCCTAAAAGCAAGGCAAGTCTGGGCAAGGCTAGCCCCCCAGAGCAGCCTCGCGCCAGGAACTCTGCCAGATCGGGGCTCTGAGCAGAGCTAGAGCTCTGCCGTACTGGAGGCGCACTTAGCTCCGTGCAAGCAGGGCTTTCAACTTGACGGGGCTGGGCTGCCTCCTCTTCCCCCGAGGAGGCTCGCTTCCCTGCTGGCTGTGCACTCGCCTATCAGGCGGGGCGCAGGGCTCCTCCAGCAGGTCTTGCCTCAGGGGCTGCTTCCCCTGAGTTGGGGCTGTGGGCAGGAACCCAGACACGCAGGATCAGGCCCCAAACACCTGCACATGTCTCTGCTGGGGAGGAGAGTGCTAGGGAACCTACGTCTGTCATACACTTTCTGGGCACCCAAGGAATCAGCCTCCGTGTGTGCGGGGCTGAAAACCCCAGCCAGGGGCCCTGGGAGCCTGGTGCTCTCGGTGCGGCGCTGATTCTAGGCGGCCTAGAAACCGCTGGAGGAGCCCTGCAGTTGCCCTTCCCTTCCCTCTGACAGAGCTCTCACTGCTGAAGCCCTTGGCAGTGTGCAACCCACCACCCTAAGCCCTCCCCAACGACGCCTGGCACTATGTGCAAAGGCAAGGCAGGATTGGAGCTGAGGCAAGGAAGGCACCAGTGGCGTCTCCCAGGCTCGCTCAGACAGCTCCTTCCTGGGGAGGGAGCCTAAAAGCAAGGCAAGTCTGGGCAAGGCGAGCCCCGGCCGAGCAGCCTCGCGCCAGAAACTCTGCCAGATCGGGGCTCTGAGCAGAGCTAGAGCTCTGCCGTACTGGAGGCCACTTAGCTCCGTGCAAGCAGGGCTTTCCTCTTGACTGGGCTCGGCTGCCTCCTCTTCTCCCGAGGAGGCTCGCTACACTGCTGGCTGTGCTCTCGCCTATCAGGCGGGCGCGCAGGGCTCCTCCAGCAGGTCTTGCCTCAGGGGCTGCTTCCCCTGAGTTGAGGCTGTGGGCGGGAACCCAGACACGCAGGATAAGGCCCCAACCACCTGCACATGTCTCTGCTGGGGAGGAGAGTGCTAGGGAACCTACGTCTCTCACACACTTTCTAGGCACCCACGGAGTCAGCCTCTGGGAGTGTGGGGATGCAAAACCCAGCCAGGGGCCCTTGGAACCTGGTGCTCTCCGTGCGGAGCTTTGTCTGGGCGGCCAAGGAACCGCTGAAGGAGCCCTGCTGTTGCCCTTCGCTTCCCTCTGACAGAGCTTTCACTGCTGGAGCCCTTGGCAGTGTGCAACCACCAGCCCCTAAGCCCTCCTCAAGGACGCTTGGGACCTAAGTGCAAAGGCAAGGCAGGGGTAGAGCTGAAGCCAGGAAGGCGCCAGTGGCGTTTCCGAGCCTCACACAGCCTGCTCCTTCCTGGGGAGGGAGCCTTAAAGCAAGGCAAGTCTGCGCAAGGCTCGCCTATGGCAGAGCATCTTGGTGCCAGGAACTCTGCCAGATCGGGCCTCTGAACAGAGCTAGAGATCTGCCGTACTGGAGTCGCACTTAGCTTCGTGTAAGCAGGGGATTTCAGCTTGACGGGGACTTGCTGCCTCCTCTTCCCCCGAGGAGGCTCGCTTCCCTGCTGGCTGTGCACTCGCCTATCGGGCGGGGGCGCAGGGCTCCTCCAGCAGGTCTTGCCTCAGGGGCTGCTTCCCCTGAGTTGGGGCTGTGGGCAGGAACCCAGACACGCAGGATCAGGCCCCAAACACCTGCACATGTCTCTGCTGGGAGGAGAGTGCTAGGGAACCTACGTCTGTCATACACTTTCTGGGCACCAAGGAATCAGCCTCCGTGTGTGCGGGGCTGAAAACCCCAGCCAGGGGCCCTGGGAGCCTGGTGCTCTCGGTGCGGCGCTGATTCTAGGGGCCTAGAACCGCTGGAGGAGCCCTGCAGTTGCCCTTCCCTTCCCCTGACAGAGCTCTCACTGCTGAAGCCCTTGGCAGTGTGCGAACCCACCCCCTAAGCCTCCCAACGACGCCTGGCACCTATGTGCAAAGGCAAGGCAGGATTGGAGCTGAGGCAAGGAAGGCACCAGTGGCGTCTCCCAGGCTCGCTCAGACAGCTCCTTCCTGGGGAGGGAGCCTAAAAGCAAGGCAAGTCTGGGCAAGGCGAGCCCCCGGCCGAGCAGCCTCGCGCCAGAAACTCTGCCAGATCGGGGCTCTGAGCAGAGCTAGAGCTCTGCCGTACTGGACCCACTTAGCTCCGTGCAAGCAGGGCTTTCCTCTTGACTGGGCTCGCTGCCTCCTCTTCTCCGAGGAGGCTCGCTACACTGCTGCTGTGCTCTCGCCTATCAGGCGGGCGCGCAGGGCTCCTCCAGCAGGTCTTGCCTCAGGGGGCTTCCCCTGAGTTGAGGCTGTGGCGGGACCCAGACACGCAGATAAGGCCCAACCACCTGCACATGTCTCTGCTGGGAGGAGAGTGCTAGGGAACCTACGTCTCTCACACACTTTCTAGGCACCCACGGAGTCAGCCTCTGGGAGTGTGGGGATGCAAAACCCAGCCAGGGGCCCTTGGAACCTGGTGCTCTCCCGTGCGGAGCTTTGTCTGGGCGGCCAAGGAACCGCTGAAGGAGCCCTGCTGTTGCCCTTCGCTTCCCTCTGACAGAGCTTTCACTGCTGGAGCCCTTGGCAGTGTGCAACCCACCAGCCCCTAAGCCCTCCTCAAGGACGCTTGGGACCTAAGTGCAAAGGCAAAGGCAGGGGTAGAGCTGAAGCCAGGAAGGCCGCCAGTGGCGTTTTCCGAGCCTCACACAGCCTGCTCCTTCCTGGGGAGGGAGCCTTAAAGCAAGGCAAGGTCTGCGCAAGGCTCGCCTATGGCAGAGCATCTTGGTGCCAGGAACTCTGCCAGATCGGGCCTCTGAACA
>NW_017208267.1:0-4014 GCF_001704415.2 Capra hircus | reverse complement strand
AGAGGAATCCGAGAGGCCCCCGAGCAACTCGCATGGGGACTGGCCTTTCCTGAGGCCACCAGAGCGGGGTCCCTGAGGTCCCAGTCGTAAGTCGAGAGCACCTGCCGCAACTCGAGAAAATCCATTAGGTTCTCCCCTCCAGGCGAGATGAGGCCCTTTTCCGATGAGGCTCCTCAAGGCTAATCACAATTAAACGCTGGAATTTCCCACGGGTCCTTCACACCCTTGCTGCAACTCAAGAAGTTCCCCGTCATACCCGACTCCACTCGAGAAGAAGGACGAGAGTCCCGCCCACATACAGAGGAGCCCCGTTTCCGCCTCATAGCTCTAGAGGAGGGATCCTTTCCTTGCGTGTCTGGAAAGTATTCCCGGCGTTTCCGTCGCATCTCAAGAGGAGGCGCTCTCCACTTGAAACGGGAGAGGAACTCCAGGTTCGTGCCACCGTTCCCACACTCCCCCCAGATGTCTCATTCCATTCCACAGAAACCATTTTTCCCTACACTGCCTCGACTTTCAAGCTGAGGATCGACTCACACCACGGTGGCATGTGGGACAGCCCTGTGGGAAAGCCTCGTGGGAAAGTCTCCTGAGAAAGCCTCGAGGGAAAGCCACAGATCCCATGATCCACGCGAAGGGAAGCTTGACACTGCTGCTACAGCTCGGGGGAGGAAAACCCACGTGCATATCTCCACTCGCGAAGAGGAATGACTCCCCTGGGAGACTCCAGAAGTACCCAAGATCCATGTCAGCACTGGAGAGGAATCCTCAGGATCCGACACAGACTCCACACAAGGTCCCAGGCCCGGCATCGACGGGAGAGGAATCCCGAGAGGCCCCCGAGCAACTGCATGGGGACTGGCCTTTCCTGAGGCCACCAGAGCGGGTCCCTGAGGTCCCAGTCGTAAGTCGAGAGCACCTGCCGCAACTCGAGAAAATCCAGGAGGTTCTCCCCTCCAGGCGAGATGAGGCCCATTTCTGCTGAGGCGTCTCGAGGCTAATCACACCTAACCTCTCGAACTTCCGAAGGGTCCTTCACACCCTTGCTGCAACTCAAGAAGTTCCCCGACATACCCGTCTCCACTCGAGAGGAAGCACGAGAGTCCCGCCCAAATCCAGAGCAGCCCGTTTCCGCCTCATACCTCGAGCGGAGGGATCCTTTCCCTGCGTGGTCGGGAAAGAATTCCCGGCGTTCCCGTCGCATCTCAAGAGGAGGCGCTCTCCACTGGATAGGCGAGAGGAACTCCAGGGTCTTGCCACCATTCCCAGAGTCCCCCAGATGTCTCAGTCCATTCCAGAGAAACCTGTTTTCCCTGCATTGCGTCGACTTTCAAGCCGAGGATCGACTCACACCACGGTGGCACGTGGGACAGCCCTGTGGAAAGCCTCGTGGAAAAGCCTCTTGGGAAAGCGTCGAGGGAAAGCCACAGATCCGTTGATCCACGCGAAGGGAAGCGTGACACTGCTGCTACAGCTCGGGAGGAAAGCGCACGTGCATGCCCCCACTCGAGTAGAGGACTGACTGCCCTGGGGAGACTCCAGAAGTACCCCAAGATCTATGTCAGCACTGGAGAGGAATCCTCAGGTTACAGCACCGACTCCACACAAGACCTTAGTCTCCGACATCAAGGGGAGAGGAATCCCGAGAGGCCCCTGAGCTACTCACATGGGGACTGGCCTTTCCTGAGGCCAGCAGAACGGGTCCCTGAGGTCCCCGTCGTAAGTCGAGAGCACCTGCCGCAACTCGAGAAAATCCAGGGGGTTCTCCCCTCCAGGCGAGATGAGGCCCATTTCCACTGAGGCGTCTCGAGGCTAATTACACCTAACCTCTGGAACTTCCAAAGGGTCCTTCACACCCTTGCCGCAACTCAGGAAGTTCCCCGACATACCCGTCTCCACTCGAGAGTAAGCACGAGATTCCCGCCCACATCCAGCAGAGACCCGTTTCCGCCTCCTAGCTCGAGAGGAGGGATCCTTTCCCTGCGTGGTCGGGAAAGAATTCCGGCGTTCCCGTCACATCTCACGAGGAGGCGCTCTCTACAGGAATGGCGAGAGGAACTCCAGGGTCGTGCCACCATTCCCAGAGTCCCCCAGATGTCTCAGTCCATTCCAGGGAAACCTGTTTTCCCTGCACTGTCTCGACTTTCTAGCCGAGAATGGACTCACACCACGGTGGCACGTGGGACATCCCTGTGGGAAAACCTCGTGGGAAAGCCTCGTGGGAAAGCCTCGAGGGAAAGCCACAGATCCCTTGATCCAGGCGAAGGGATGCGTGACACTGCTGCTACAGCTCGGGAGGAAAGCGCACGTGCATGCCCCCACTCGAGACGAGGACTGACTCCCCTGGGGAGACTCCAGAAGTACCCCAAGAAGCATGTCAGCACTGAAGAGGAATCCTCAGATTCCGGCACCGAAGCCACACAAGGTCTTAGGCCCCGGCATCGACGGGAGAGGAAACCCGAGAGGCACCCGTGCAACTCGCATGGGGACTGGCCTTTTCTGAGGCCACCAGAGCGGGTCCCTGAGGTCCCCGTCGTAAGTCGAGAGCACCTGTCGCAACTCGAGAAAATCCAGGAGGTTCTCCCCTCCAGGCGAGATGAGGCCCACACTGAGACGTCTCGAGGCTAATCAAACCTAACCTATGGAACTTCCAAAGGGTCCTTCACACCCTTGCTGCAACTCAAGAAGTTCCCCGACATACCCGTCTCCACTCGAGAGGAAGCAGGAAAGTCCCGCCCACATCCAGAGGAGCCACGTTTCCTCCTCATTGCTCGAGAGGTTTGATCCTTTCCCTGCGTGGTCGGGAAAGAATTCGCGGCATTCCCGTCCCACATCAAGAGGAGGCGCTCTCCAGAGGAAAAACGAGAGGAACTCCAGAGTCGTGCCCCATTCCCAGAGTCCCCCAGATGTCTCAGTCCATTCCAGGGAAACCTGTATTCCCTGCACTGCCTCGACTTTCAAGCCGAGGATCGACTCACACCACAGTGGCACGTGGGACAGCCCTGTGGGAAAGCCTCGTGGAAAGCCTCTTGCGAAAGCCTCGAGGGAAAGCCACAGATCAGTTGATACACGCGAAGGAAGCGTGACACTGTTGCTACAGCTCGGGAGGAAAGCGCACGTGTATGCCCCCACTCGAGTAGAGGACTGACTGCCCTGGGGAGACTCCAGAAGTACCCCAAGATCCATGTCAGCACTGGAGAGGAATCCTCAGGTTCCGGCACCGACTCCACACAAGATCTTAGGCCCTGGCATCGACGGGAGAGGAATCCCGAGGCCCCGAGCAACTCGCATGGGGACTGGCCTTTCCTGAGGCCACCAGAGCGGGTCCCTGAGGTCCCCGTCGTAAGTTGAGAGCACCTGCCGCAACTCTAGAAAATCCAGGAGGTTCTCCCCTCCAGGCGAGATGAGGCCCATTTCCACTGAGGCGTCTCGAGGCTAATTACACCTAACCTCTGGAACTTCCAAAGGGTCCTTCACACCCTTGCCGCAACTCAAGAAGTTCCCCGACATACCCGTCTCCACTCGAGAGGAAGCACGAGAATCCCGCCCACATCCAGAGGAGCCCTGTTTCCTCCTCCTAGCTCGAGGGGAGGATCCTTTCCCTGCGTGGTCGGGAAAGAATTCCCGGCATTTCCGTCGCATCTCAAGAGGAGGCTCTCTCAACAGGAAAGGCGATAGGAACTCCAGGGTCGTGCCACCATTCCCAGAGTCCCCCAGATGTCTCCGTCCGTTCCAGGGAAACCTGTTTTCCCAGCACTGCGTCGACTTTCAATCTGAAGATCGACTCACACCACGGTGGCACGTTGGACAGCCCTGTGGGAAAGCCTCGTGGGAAAGCCTCGAGGGAAAGCCACAGATCCCTTGATCCACGCGAATGGAAGCGCGACAGTGCTGCTACAACTCGAGAGGAAAGCGCACGTGCATGCCCCCACTCGAGAGGAGGACTGACTCCCCTGGGGAGACTCCAGTACCCCAAGATCCATGTCAGCACTGGAGAGGAATCCTCAGGTTCCGGCA
>NW_017208266.1:0-4014 GCF_001704415.2 Capra hircus | reverse complement strand
GTATTTCTCGAGTTGGCACAGGTGCTCTCGACTTACGACGGGGACCTCAGGGACCTGCTCTGGTGGCCTCAGGAAAAGGACAGTCCCCATGCGAGTTGCTCGGGACCTCTCGGGATTCCTCTCCCGTCGATGCCGGGACCTAAGATCTTGTGTTGAGTCGGTGCTGGAAACTGAGGATTCCTCTCCAGTGCTGACATGGATCTTGGGGTACTTCTGGAGTCTCCCCAGGGGAGTCAGTCCTCGTCTCGAGTGGGGGCATGCACGTGCCCTTTCCTCCCGAGCTGTAGCAGCAGTGTCCACGCTTCCATAGGGGTGCATCAAGGGATCTGTGGCTTTCGCTTGAGGCTTTCCCACGAGAATTTCCCACGAGGCTTTCCCACAGGGGCTGTCCCACGTGCCACCGTCGTGTGAGTCGATCCTCGGCTTGAACGTCGAGGCAGTGCAGAGAAACAGGTTTCCCTGGAATGGACTGAGACATCTGGGGGACTCTGGGAATGGTTGCACGACCCTGGAGTTCCCTCTCGCTTTCCTTTGGAGAGCGCCTCCTCTTGAGATGCGACGGGAACGCCGGGAATTCTTTCCTGACCAGGCAGAGAAAGGATCCCTCCTCTCGAGCTTGGAGGGGAAACAGGGTTCCTATGGATGTGGGTGGGACTCTCGTGCTTCCTCTCGAGTGGAGACGGGTATGTCGGGGAACTTCTTCAGTTGCAGCAAGGGTGTGAAGGACCCTTTGGAAGTTCCAGATGTTAGATGTGATTAGCCTCGAGACGCCTCAGGTGAAATGGGCCTCATCTCGCCTGGAGGGGAGAACCTCCTGGACTTTGTCGAGTTGCGACAGGTGCTCTCGACTTACGACGGGGACCTCAGGGACCCGCTCTGGTGGCCTCAGGAAAGGCCAGTCCCCATGCGAGTTGCTCATGGGCCTCTCGGGATTCCTCTCCCTTCGATGCCGGGGCCTAAGATCTTGTGTGGAGTCGGTGCCGGAACCTGAGCATTCCTCTTCAGTGCTGACATGGATCTTGGGGTATTTCTGGAGTCTTCCCAGGGGAGTCAGTCCTCGTCTCGAGTGGGGTCATGCACGTGCCCTTTCCTCCCGAGCTGTAGCAGCAGTGTCCCGCTTCCCTTCGCGTAGATCAAGGGATCTGTGGCTTTCCCTCGAGGCTTTCCCAAGAGGTTTTCCCACGAGGCTTTCCCACAGGGCTGTCCCACGTGCCACCGTGCTGTGAGTCGATCCTCGGCTTGAAAGTCGAGGCAGTGCAGGGGAAACAGGTTTCCCTGGAATGGACTGAGATATCTGGGGGACTCTGGGTATGGTGGCACGACCCTGGAGTTCCTCTTGACTTTCCTGTGGAGAGCGCCTCCTCTCTGATGCGACGGGAACGCCGGGAATTCTTTCCCGACCACGGCAGTGAAAGGATCCCTCCTCTCGAGCTAGGAGACGGAAACGGGGCTCCTCTGCATGTGGGCGGGACTCTCGTGCTTCCTCTCGAGTGGAGCCCGATATGTCGGGGAACTTCTTAAGTTGCAGCAAAAGTGTGAAGGACCCTTTGGAAGTTCCAGAGGTTAGGTGTGATTAGCCTCGAGACGCCTCAGCGCAAATGGCCTCATCTCGCCTGGCAGGGAGAACCTCCTGTATTTTCTCGAGTTGGCACAGGTGCTCTCGACTTACGACGGGGACTTCAGGGACCCGCTCTGGTGGCCTCAGGAAAGGACAGTCCCCATGCGAGTTGCTCGGGACCTCTCGGGATTCCTCTCCCTTCGATGCTGGGCCTAAGACCTTGTGTGAGTCAGTGCCGAAACCTGAGGATTCCTCTCCAGTGCTGACATTGATTTTGAGCTACTTCTGGAGTCTTGGCCAGGGGCGTCAGTCCTCGTGTCGAGTAGGGGCATGCACGTGCACTTTCCTCCCGTGTTGTAGCAGAAGTGTTGCCCTTCCCTTCGCGTGGATCAAGGGATCTGTGGCTTTCCCTCGAGGCTTTCCCACGAGGCTTTCCCCACAGGGCTGTCCCACGTGCCACCGTGGTGTGAGTCGATCCTCGGCTTGAAAGTCGAGGCAGTGCAGGGAAAACAGGTTTCCCTGGAATGGACTGAGACATCTGGGGGACTCTGGGAATGGTGGCACGACCCTGGAGTTCCTCTCGCCTTTCCTGTGGAGAGCGCCTCCTCTTGATATGAGACGGGAACGCCGGGAATTCTTTCCCGAACACGCAGGGAAAGGATCCCTCCTCTAGAGCTAGGAGGCTGAAACGGGGGCTCCTCTGGATGTGGGCGGGACTCTCGTGCTTCCTCTCGAGTGGAGCCGGGTATGTCGGGGAACTATTTGAGTTGCAGCAAGGGTGTGAAGGACCCTTTGGAAGTTCCAGATGTTAGATGTGATTAGCCTCGAGACGCCTCAGCACAAATGGGCCTCATCTCGCCTGGAGGGGAGAACCTCCTGGATTTTCTCGAGTTGCGGCAGGTGCTCTCGACTTACGATGGGGACCTCAGAGTCCCGCTCTGGTGGCCTCAGGAAAGGCCAGTCCCCATGCGAGTTGCTCCCGGGCCTCTCGGGATTCGACTCCCCTTGATGCTGGGTCCTAAGACCTTTGTGTGGAGTCAGTGCCCGAACCTGAGGATTCCTCTCCATTGCCGACATGGATCTTGGGGTTCTTCTGGAGTCTTCCCAGGGAAGTCAGTCCTCGTCTCGAGTGGGGCATGCACGGGCGCTTTCCTCCGAGCTGTAGCAGCAGTGTCACGCTTCCCTTCGCGTGGATCAAGGGATCAGGGGCTTTCCCTCGAGGCTTTCCAACGAGGCTTTCCCACGAGGCTTTCCCACAGGGATGTCCCACGTGCAACCGTGGTGTGAGTCGATCCTCGGCTTGAAGTCGAGGCAGTGCAGGGAAAACAGGTTTCCCTGGAATGGACTGAGACATCTGGTGGACTCTGGGAATGTGGCACGACACTGGGGTTCCTCTCGCCTTTTCCTGTGGGAGCGCCTCCTCTTGAGATGCGACGGAAACGCCCGGGGGATTCTTTCCCGAACACGCAGGGAAAGGATCCCCTCCTCGAGCAGGGGGGCGGTAAACGGGGGTTCCTCTGGATATTGGCGGACTCTCGAGCTTCTTCTCGAGTGGAGACGGGTATGTCGGGGAACTTCTTGAGTTGCCTCAAGGGTGTGAAGGACCCTTTGGAAGTTCCAGATGTTAGATGTGATTAGCTTCGATACGCCTCAGCGGAAATGGGCCTCATCTCGCCTGGAGGGAGAACCTCCTGGATTTTCTCGAGTTGGTGTAGGTGCTCTCGACTTACGACGGGGACCTCAGGGACCTGCTCTGGTGGCCTCAGGAAAGGCCAGTCCCCATGCGAGTTGCTCGGGGCCTCTCAGGATTCTCTCCCGTCGATGCCGGGACCTAAGATCTTGTGTGGAGTCGGTGCCGGAACCTGAGGATTCCTCTCCAGTGCTGACATGGATCTTGGGGTACTTCTGGAATCTCCCCAGGGGAGTCAGTCCTCGTCTCGAGTGGGGGCATGCACGTGCGCTTTCCTCCCGAGCTGTAGCAGCAGTGTCGCGCTTCCCTTCATGTGGATCAAGGGATCTGTGGCTTTCCCTCGAGCTTTCCAACGAGGCTTTCCCACGAGGCTTTCCCACAGGGCTGTCCCACGTGCCACCGTGGTGTGAGTCGATCCTCGGCTTGAACGTCGAGGCAGTGCAGGGAAAAACAGGTTTCCCTGGAATGGACTGAGACATCTGGGGGACTCTGGGAAATGGTTGCACGACCCTGGAGTTCCTCTCGCCTTTCCTGTGGAGAGCGCCTCCTCTTGAGATGCGACGGGAACGCCGGGAATTATTTCCCGACCAGCAGAGAAAGGATCCCTCCTCTCGAGCTTGGAGGCGGAAACCAGGGCTCCTCTGGATGTGGGCGGGACTCTCGTGCTTCCTCTCGAGTGGAGACGGGTATGTTGGGGAACTTCTTGAGTTGGCAGCAAGGGGTGTGAAGGACCCTTTTGGAAGTTCCAGATGTTAGATGTGATTAT
>NW_017208265.1:0-4015 GCF_001704415.2 Capra hircus | reverse complement strand
CTTCTGGAGTCTCCCAGGGAGTCAGTCCTCGTCTCGAGTGGGCATGCACGTGACTTTCCTACCGAGCTGTAGCAGCAGTGTCGCGCTTCCTTCGTGTGGATCAAGGGATCGTGGCTTTCCATCAAGGCTTTCCCACGAGGCTTTCCCACAGTGCTGTCCCACGTGCCACCGTGGTGTGAGTCCAACCCCGGCTAGAAAGTCGGGACAGTGCAGGGAAAACAGGTTTCCCTGGAATGGACTGAGACATCTGGGGGACTCTGGGAATGGTGGCACAACCCTGGAGTTCCTCTCAACATTCCTGTGGAGAGCGCCTCCTCTTGAGATGCGAAGGAACGCCGGAATTCTTTCCCGACCACGCAGGGAAAGGATCCCTACTCTCGAGCCTAGGAGGCGGAAACGGGTCTCTGCTGGATGTGGGCGGGAATCTCGTGCTTCCTCTCGAGTCGAGACCGGTTTGTCGAGGAACTTCTTGAGTTGCAGTAAAGGAGTGAAAGACCCTTTGGAAGTTCCAGATGTTAGATGCGATTAGCCTCCAGACGCCTCAGCGGAAATGGGCCTCATCTCGCCTGGAGGGGAGAACCTCCTGGATTTTCTCGAGTTGGCAGGTGCTCTCGACTTACGACTGGACCTCAGGGACCCGCTCTGGTGGCCTCAGGAAAGGCCAGTCCCCATGCGAGATGCTCGGGGCCTCTCGGGATTCCTCTCCCGTCGAAGCCGGGGCCTAAGACCTTGTGTGGAATCGGTGCCGGAACCTGAGGATTCCTCTCCAGTGCTGACATGGATCTTGGGTACTTCTGGAGTCTCCCCAGGGAGTCAGTCCTCGTCTCGAGTGGGGGCATGCAAGTGCGCTTTCCTCCCGAGCTGTAGCAGCAGTGTCACGCTTCCCTTCGCGTGGATCAAGGGATCAGGGGCTTTCCCTCAGGCTTTCCCAGGCTTTCCCACGAGGCTTTCCCACAGGGCTGTCCCACGTGCCACCGTGGTGTGAGTCGATCCTCGGCTTGAAAGTCGAGGCAGAGTGGGAAAACAGGTTTCCCTGGAATGGACTGAGACATCTGGGGGACTCTGGGAATGTGGCACGACCCTGGAGTTCCTCTCGCCTTTCCTGTGGAGAGCGCCTCCTTGAGATGCGACGGGAATGCCGGAATTCTTTCCCGACCACGCAGGAAAGGATCCAAACCTCTCGAGCAATGAGGAGGAAACGTGGCTCCTCTGGATGTGGGCGGGACTTTCCTGCTTCCTCTCGAGTGGAGACGGGTATGTCGGGGAACTTCTTGAGTTGCAGCAAGGTGTGAAGGACCCTTTGGAAGTTCCAGAGGTTAGGTTTGATTAGCCTCGAGACGTCTCAGTGGAAATGGGCCTCATCTCGCCTGGAGGGGAGAACCTCCTGGATTTTCTCGAGTTGCGACAGGTGCTCTCGACTTACGACGGGGACCTCAGGGACCCGCTCTGGTGGCCTCAGAAAAGGCCAGTCCCCATGCGAGTTGCACGGTGCCTCTCGGGTTTCCTCTCCCGTCGATGCCCGGGCCTAAGACCTTGTGTGGCTTCGGTGCCGGAATCTGAGGATTCCTCTTCAGTGCTGACATGCTTCTTGGGTACTTCTGGAGTCTCCCCAGGGGATCAGTCCTCGTCTCGAGTGGGGGCATGCACGTGCGCTTTCCTCCCGAGCTGTAGCAGCAGTGTCACGCATCCTTCGCCTGGATCAAGGGATCTGTGGCTTTCCCTCGAGGCTTTCCCACGAGGCTTTCCCACGAGGTTTTCCCACAGGATGCCCACGTGCCACCGTGGTGTGAGTCCATTCTCGGCTAGAAAGTCGAGACAGTGCAGGGAAAACAGGTTTCCCTGGAATGGACTGAGACATCTGGGGACTCTGGGAATGGTGGCACGACCCTGGAGTTCCTCTCGCCATTCCTGTAGAGAGCGCCTCCTCGTGAGATGTGACGGAACGCCGCGAATTCTTTCCCGACCACGCAGGAAAGGATCCCTCCTCTCGAGCTAGGAGGCGGAAACGGGTCTCTGCTGGATGTGGCGGAATCTCGTGCTTACTCTCGAGTGGAGACGGGTATGTCGGGAACTTCCTGAGTTGCGGCAAGGGTGTGAAGGACCCTTTGGAAGTTCCAGAGGTTAGGTGTAATTAGCCTCGAGACGCCCTCAGTGGAAATGGGCCTCATCTCGCCTGGAGGGGAGAACCCCCTGGATTTTCTCGAGTTGCGGCAGGTGCTCTCGACTTACGACGGGGACCTCAGGGACCCGTTCTGCTGGCCTCAGGAAAGGCCAGTCCCCATGTGAGTAGCTCAGGGGCCTCTCGGATTCCTCTCCCCTTGATGTCGGAGACTAAGGTCTTGTGTGGAGTCGGTGCTGTAACCTGAGGATTCCTCTCCAGTGCTGACATAGATCTTGGGGTACTTCTGGAGTCTCCCCAGGGCAGTCAGTCCTCTACTCGAGTGGGGGCATGCACGTGCGCTTTCCTCCCGAGCTGTAGCAGCAGTGTCACGCTTCCCTTCGCGTGGATCAACGATCTGTGGCTTTCCCTCGACGCTTTCCCAGAGGCTTTTCCACGAGGCTTTCCACAGGCTGTCCCACGTGCCACCGTGGTGTGAGTCGATCCTCGGCTTGAAAGTCGACGCAATGCAGGGAAAACAGTTTCTCTGGAATGGACTGAGACATCTGGGGACTCTGGGAATGGTGGCAAGACCCTGGAGTTCCTCTCGCCTATCCAGTGGAGAGCGCCTCCTCTTGAGATGCGACGGGAACGCCGGGAATTCTTTCCCGACCACGCAGGGAAAGGATCCCTCCGCTCGAGGTATGAGGCGGAAACGGGCTGCTCTGGATTTGGGCGACTCTCGTGCTTCCTCTCGAGTGGAGACGGTATGTCGGGGAACTTCTTGAGTTGCAGCAAGGGTGTGAAGGACCCTTGGAAGTTCGAGAGGTTAGGTGTGATTAGCCTCGAGACGCCTCAGCAGAAATGGGCCTCATCTCGCCTGGAGGGGAGAACCTCCTGGATTTTCTCGAGTTGCGGCAGGTGCTCTCGACTTACGACTGGGACCTCAGGGACCCGCTCTGGTGGCCTCAGGAAAGGCCAGTCCCCATGCAGTTGCTCGGGGCCTCTCGGGATTCCTCTCCCGTCGATGCCGGGCCCTGGACCTTGTGTGGAGTCTGTGTCGGATCCTGAGGATTCCTCTCCAGTGCTGACATGGATCTTGGGTACTTCTGGAGTCTCCCAGGGGAGTCATTCCTCGTCCGCGTGGAGATATGCACGTGGGTTTTCCACCGAGCTGTAGCAGCAGTGTCAAGCTTCCCTTCGCGTGGATCATGGGATCTGTGGCTTTCCCTCGAGGCTTTCTCAGGAGACTTTCCCACGAGGCTTTTCCCACAGGGCTGTCCCACATGCCACCGTGTGTGAGTCGATCCTCAGCTTGAAAGTCGAGGCAGTGTAGGGAAAAATGGTTTCTGTGGAATGGAATGAGACATCTGGGGGAGTGTGGAACGGTGGCACGAACCTGGAGTTCCTCTCCCGTTTCAAGTGGAGAGCGCCTCCTCTTGAGATGCGACGGAAACGCGGGAATACTTTCCAGACCACGCAAGGAAAGGATCCTCCTCTAGAGCTATGAGGCGGAAACGGGGCTCCTCTGTATGTGGGCGGGACTCTCGTCCTTTCTTCTCGAGTGGAGTCGGGTATGACGGGGAACTTCTTGAGTTGCAGCAAGGGTGTGAAGGACCCGTGGGAATTCCAGCGTTTTTTGTGATTAGCCTTGAGAGCCTCATCGAAAAGGCCTCATCTCGCCTGGAGGGGAGAACCTAATGATTTTCTCGAGTTGCGGCAGGTGCTCTCGACTTACGACTGGGACCTCAGGACCCGCTCTGGTGGCCCCTCAGGAAAGGCCAGTCCCCATGCGAGTTGCTCGGGGGCTCTCGGGATTCCTCTCCCGTCGATGCCGGGCCTAAGACCTTGTGTGGAATCAGTGCCGGAACCTGAGGATTCCTCTCAGTGCTGACATGGATCTTGGGGTACTTCTGG
>NW_017208264.1:0-4015 GCF_001704415.2 Capra hircus | reverse complement strand
CAGTTTTCAATGATGGAAGTTTTAAATTTAATGAATTACAGCTTTCTCAAGTTTTTCCTTTTATGGATTTTGTTTTTGTGTGTGTGTGTTAGTATCTAAGAAACCTTTGCCTAAATGAAAGATTTTCTTTAATTCTTTTTTTTTGTTAGAATTTTTTGTAGGTTTATGCTTTGCATTTAAGTTGAGTCCATTTTGATTTACTTCTGCATTTAGTTTCTGCTGTACAGTAAAATGAATCAGCTATATGTGTATATATATCCCCTCTTTTTCTGATTTCCTCCCATTTAGATAACCACAGAGCATTGAGTAGAGTTCCCTGTGTTATATAGTAGGTTCTCATTAGTTGTCTATTTTATACAAGGTATCAAAAGTGTATATGCTGCTGCTGCTGCTAAGTTGCTTCAGTCGTGTCCGACTCTGCGACCCCAGAGATGGCAGCCTACCAGGCTCCCCTGTCCTAGGATTCTCCAGGCAAGAACACTGGAGTTGGTTGCCATTTCCTTCTCCAATGCATGAAAGTGAAAAATGAAAGAGAACTCGCTCAGTCGTATCCGACTCTTCGCAACCCCATGGACTGTAGCCCACCAGGCTTCTCCGTCCGTGGGATTTTCCAGGCAGGAGTACTGGAGTGGGTTGCCATTTCCTTCTCCTCAAGTGTATATGTGTCAACCCTAATCTCCAATTCATTTTATACCTCCCTCCATTTTTGTATTTTGATTTTGTATCCTAAATCTTGCTAAAAGTATTTGTTTGTAGTAGTAGTAGTTTTTGTAGATTCCTTATGATTTTCTAAAACTTGATTATGTTGTCTGCAATAAAGATACTTTAAGCCCTTTCTCTGCAATCTGGATGGCCTTTCATTTCTTTTCCTTGCCTTATTTCTCTGGCTAGAACCTCATTATAGTGATATATACAGGTGATACGGAGTAGTTGACTGTGTCTTGTTCCTGATTTAAGGGGAAAAATATTCAATCTTTAACCGTTAATTATGATAGTATGTGTAAGTTTTCTTGTAAATCCCTTTTATTTTCACATTGAGGAAGTTCGCCTTCTATTCTTAGTTTTCTGAGAGTTTTTATTGGAATTGAGTTGAGATTGGAATCTGCATCTGTTGAGATGATAATTTTTCACTTTAAGCTTAATATGAATTATATTGCTTAATTTTTGAATATTAAACCAGCCTTCCATTCCTGGGATGAACCTCATCAGAAATGATATATTTTTCTTTTTTATGTATTCTTTGGATTTGATTTATTAAAATTTTAAAAGAATTTTTTATATATGTTTAGGAAGGATATTGTTTTGTTCTTTCTTGTAGTAACTTTGTCTGGTTTCAGAGTCAGGGTAATGCTGGCCTCATAGAATGAGCTGGGACCCTTCCTGTTCAATATGCCAGGAAAGTTTGTGTAGAACTGACATTATTTCTTCATTACATGTTTGGTAGGATTCACCAGTGAAACCCTCAAGACTTGGAGTTAATTCTTTAAGTTTGAATTTAATTTATTTAATATAACTCAGTTCATTTAATAGTTATAGCTAGAAGTTCAATTTATTTAATATGTATAAGGCTGTATGAATAGCACTTAAACTTATTGTCTAGAGTATTGTTCACTTTGGTAAATATTCCTTGTGCATGTGAAAAGAGTGTGTATTGTGCTATTGATGGGGGGAGTGTTCTGTAAATTTCAATTAGGTCAAGTTGGTTGATAGTTTTGTTCAAGATTTCTAAAACTTCTCTGATTTTCTATTTCTGTCAGTTATTGAGAAGGCATATTGAAATCTTCAATTATAACTTTGTAATTATCTATTTCTCTGTAGTCATATCTATTTTCATTTCATGTATTTTGAGCCTCTGTTATTAGGTGCATGAAATTTTGTATTATATCCTATTGGTAGATTGATCCCTTTTCATTATGGAGTGAGCATTTGTTGAAGAGGCTATCCTGTTTTCATTGATGTTTTGCTCCATTGAAAATTAGTTGGTCATCTCTATATCTGTTTCTTGATTCTATTCTGTTCCATTGATCCATGTGGCTGTCCTTCTGTGGATGCCTTTTTTGACTATTGAATCTTTATAGTAAGTCTTGAAATTAGATAGTGAGATTTCTTCAGCTGTTTTTATTTTTGAAAATTAATTTGTTTATTCTAGTTCATTTTTTTTCCAAATATTTGAGAGTCATTTTGTCAGTTTCTTAAAAAAGAGCTGGAATTTTGATTGAGATTGTGTTGATTCAAGAGATCATTTTGGGTAGTATTGACATCTAGATAATAGTGAGTTTTCCAGTCTTTCAACAGATATATTTCTTCATTTTCTTTAGGTTTTCATTGATTTCTTTTCAGATACAGATCGTGAACATATTTTGTTAGATTTGTACCCAAGTAGTTTGTATTCTTTGATGCTATTATAATTGATAGTGTTTCTTTTAATTTAGTTTCCAGTTTGTTCTTTTTCATTATGTATAAATAATAATTGATTTTTGTATGTTGACCTAGTTTTCTGCAGTGTTGCTAAACTCAGTTTCAGTAGCTAGCTACAGTCATACCTGTTTTACTTCTTCCTTTTCCCTTATATCCCCTGTTTTTCTTGTTCTGGTGCATTAGCTAGATCTTCAACCTGATGTTGAATAAGAGAAGAGTGGATATCCTTGCGTTGTTTCCAATCTTAGGTGAAAAACATTCAGTCTTTAAACATCTTTAAACATGAAGTATCATGTTAGCTGCAGGCTTTTTTTTTTTTTTTTTTTAATAAGTGCCCTTTATTAGGTTGAAGAAGTTCTCTGCTGTTCTCATTTTGAGAGTTGATCATTATGTGATAACAAAATGTATATTGATCTGCCCCGGTTCCTGGCATAGAGTTCTTAAAACCCTTATAATTTCCTAAGTGATAAGAGTACTAGAAGCATCTCGTGTTCTAATGTTGTTGTTTTTACCTTTGTTCCTAACAGAGAGCTCCTGAAACCCTTGTAATTTCCCTGGTGATCACACTGTGTTTTGTTCAATGAGGTGACACGGTGGGCTCTTGGTTGGCTCCTGGATAAGGGCTATTTACCAGAAAGACCAAACTCATGGTTTGAAGCTTGGACTCTTCAGCTCTGTCCCCATTCTCTTGAGAAGGGAGAATGGCTGAAAACAGAGATAATGATCTATGATGTCTACATGGTCAGTTCAGTTCAGTTCAATCACTCAGTCGTGTCCGACTCTTTGCGACCCCATGAATTGCAGCACGCCAGGCCTCCCTGTCCATCACCATCTCCCGGAGTTCACTCAGACTCAAGTCCATCGAGTCCGTGATGCGTCCAGCCATCTCATCCTCTGTTGTCCCCTTCTCCTCCTGCCCCCAATACCCCCCAGCATCAGAGGCTTTTCCAGTGAGTCAACTCTTTGCATGAGGTGGCCAAAGTACTGGAGCTTCAGCTTTAGTATCAATCCTTCCAAAGAAATCCAGGGCTGATCTCCTTCAGAATGGACTGGTTGGATCTCCTTGCAGTCCAAGGGACTCTCAAGAGTCTTCTCCAACACCACAGTTCAAAAGCATCAATTCTTCAGCGCTCAGCCTTCTTCACAGTCCAATTCTCACATCCATACATGACCACTGGAAAAACCATAGCCTTGACTAGACAGACTTAGTCGGCAAAGTAGTCTCTGCTTTTTTGAAATATACTGTCTAGTTTGGTCATAACTTTCTTCCAAGGAGTACGTGTCTTTTAATTTCATGGCTGCAGTCACATCTGCAGTGATTTAGGAGCCAAAAAAATTAAGTCTGACACTGTTTCCACTGTTTCCCCATCTATTTCCATGAAGTGATGGGACCAGATGCCATGATCTTCTTTTCTGAATGTTGAGCTTTAAGCCAACTTTTTCACGTCTCCTCTTTCACTTTCATCAAGAGGCTTTTTCGTTCCTCTTCACTTTCTGCCATAAGGGTGGTGTCATCTGCATATCTGAGGTTATTGATATTTTCTCCGGCAATCTTATTCCAGCTTGTGGCTTCTTCCAGTCCAGCGTTTCTCATGAT
>NW_017208263.1:0-4016 GCF_001704415.2 Capra hircus | reverse complement strand
AGGGAAAGGATCCCTCCTCTCGAGCAAGGAGGCGGAAACGGGTCTCCTCTGGATGTGGGTGGGAACTCTCGTGCTTCCTCTCGAGTGGAGACGAGTAGGTCGGGGGAACGTCTAGAGTTGCAGCAAGGGTGTGAAGGACCCTTTGGATGTTCCAGAGGTTAAGTGTGATTAGCCTCGAGACGCCTCAGCGGAAATGGGCCTCATCTAGCCTGGAGGGGAGAACCTCCTGGATTTTCTCGAGTTGCGGCAGTTGCTCTCGACTTACGACGGGGACCTCAGGGACCCGCTCTTGTGGCCTCAGGAAAGGCCAGTCCCCGTGCGAGTTTCTCGGGCCTCTCGGGCTTCCCTCCCGTCGATGCTGGGGCCTAAGACCTTGTGTGGAGTCAGTGCTGGAACCTGAGGATTCCTCTCCAGTGCTGACATGGATTTTGGGTACTTCTGGAGTGTCCCCAGGGGAGTCAGTCCTCCTCTCGAGTGGGGGCATGAATGTGCGCTTTCCTCCCGAGCTGTAGCAGCAGTCTCGCGCTTCCCTTCGCGTGGATCAAGGGATCTGCGGTTTCCCTCGAGGTTTTCCCAGGAGGCTTTCCACGAGGCTCTCCCACAGGGCTGTACCACGTGCCACCGTGGTTGTGAGTCGATCCTCGGCTTGAAAGTCGAGGCAGTGCAGGGAAAAAAGGTTTCCCTGGAATGAACTGAAACATCTGGAGGACTCTGGGAATGGTGGCACGATCCTGGATTTCCTCTCGCCTTTCCTGTTGAGAGCGCCTCCTCTTGAGTTGCGACGGGAATGCCGGGAATTCTTTCCCGACCAAGCAGGGAAAGGATCCCTCATCTCGAGCTAGGAGGCGGAAACGGGGCTCTTCTGGTTGTGGGCGGGACTCTCGTGCTTCCTCTCGAGTGGAGACGGGTATGTCGGGGAACTTCTTGAGTTGCAGCAAGGGTGTGAAGGACCCTTTGTTAGTTCCAGAGGATAGGTGTGTAATAGTCTCGAGACGCCTCAGCCGAAATGGGCCTCATCTCGCCTGGGGGGGAGAACCTCCTGGATTTTCTCGAGTTGCGGCAGGTGCTCTCGACTTAGACGGGGACCTCAGGGACCCGCTCTGGTGGCCTCAGGAAAGGCCAGTCCCCATGCGAGTTGCACGGGGGCCTCTCGGGATTCCTCTAACGTCGATGCTGGGGCCTAAGACCTTGTGTGGAGTCAGTGCCACAACCTGAGGATTTCTCTCCAATGCTGACATGGATCTTGGGGTACTTCTGGAGTCTCCCCAGGGGAGTCAGTCCTCGTCTCGAGAGGGGGAATGGAGGTGCGCTTTCCTCCTGAGCTGTAGCAGCAGTGTCACGCTTCCCTTCGCGTGGATCAATGGATCTGTAGCTTTCCCTCGAGGATTTCCCACGAGGCAATCCACGAGGCTTTCCCACAGGGCTGTCCCACGTGCCACCGTGGTGTGAGTCGATCCTCGGCTTGAAAGTCGAGGCAGTGCAGGGAAAACAGGTTTCCTGGAATGGACTGAGACATCTGGGGGACTCTGGGAATGGTGGCACGACCCTGGAGTTCCTCTCGCCTTTCCTGTGGAGAGCGCCTCCTCTTGAGATGCGACGGAAATGACGGGAATTCTTTCCCGACCACGCAGGGAAAGGATCACTCCTCTCGAACTAGGAGGCGGAAACGGGGCTCCTCTGGATGTGGGCGGGATTCTCGTGCTTCCTCTCGAGTGGAGACGGGTATGTTGGGGACTTCTTGAGTTGCAGCAAGGGTGTGAAGGTCCCTTTGGAAGTTCCAGAGGTTAGGTATGATTAGCCTCGAGACGCCTCAGGGAAATGGGCCTCATCTCGCCTGGAGGGGAGAACCTCCTGGATTTTCTCGAGTTGCGGCAGGTGCTCTCGACTTACGACGGGGACCTTAGGTACCCGCACTGGTGGCCTCAGGAAAGGCCATTCCCCATGCGAGTTTCTCGGGGGCCTCTCGGGATTCCTCTCCGGTCGATCCCGGGGCCTAAGATCTTGTGTGGAGCCGGTGCCGGAACCTGAGGATTCCTCTCCAGTGCTGACATGGATCTGGGGGTACTTCTGGAGTCTCCCCAGGACAATCAGTTCCTAGTCTCGAGTGGGGCCATGCACGTGTGCTCTCCTCCCGAGCTCTAGAAGCAGTGTCACGCTTCCCTTCGCGTGGATCAAGGGATCAGGGGCTTTCCCTCGAGGCTTTCCCACGAGGCTTTCCCACGAGGCTTTCCCACAATGCAGTCCCACGTGCCACCGTGGTGTGAGTCGATCCTCGGCTTGAAAGTCGAGGCAGTGCAGGGAAAACAGGTTTCCCTGGAATGGACGGAGATATCTGGGGGACTCTGGGAATGGTGGCACGACCCTGGAGTTCCTCTCGCCTTTCCTGTGGAGAGCGCCTCCTCTTGAGATGCGACAGGGAACGCCGGGAATCCTTTCCCGACCACGCAGGGAAAGGATCCCTCCTCTCGAGCTAGGAGGCTGAAACGGGGCTCCTCTGGATGTGGGCGGGACTCTCGTGCTTCCTCTCGAGTTGAGACGGGTATGTCGGGGAACTTCTTGAGTTGCAGCAAGGGTGTGAAGGGCCCTTTGGAAGTTCCAGAGGTAAGGTGTGATTAGCCTAGAGATACCTCAGCGGAAATGGGCCTCATGTCGCCTGGAGGGGAGAACCTCCTGGATTTTCTCGAGTTGCGGCAGGTGCTCTCGACTTACAACGGGACCTCAGGGACCCATTCTGGTGGCCTCAGGAAAGGCCAGTCCCCATGCGAGTTACTCGGGGGCCTCTCGGGATTCCTCTCCCGTCGATGCCGGGCCTAAGACCTTGTGTGGAGTCAGTGCCGGAACCTGAGGATTCCTCTCCAGTGCTGACATGGATCTTGGGGTATTTCTGGAGTCTCCCCAGGGGAGTCAGTCCTCGTCTCGAGTGGGGGCATGCACGTGCGCTTTCCTCCCGAGCTGTAGCAGCAGTGTCGTGCTTCCCTTCGTGTGGATCAAAGGATCTGTGGCTTTCCATCGAGGCTTTCCCTCGGGGCTTTCCCACGAGGCTTTCCCACGAGGCTTTCCCACAGGGCTGTCCACGTGCCACCGTGGTGTGAGTCGATCCTCGGCTTGAAAGTCGAGACAGTGCAGGGAAAACAGGTTTCCCTGGAATGGACTGGAGTCATCTGGGGACTCTTGGAATGGTGGCCACGACCCTGGAGTTCCTCTCGCCTTTCCTGTGGAGAGCGCCTCCTCTTGAGATGGCGCCGGGAAGGCCGGGAATTCTTTCCCGACCACGCAGTGAAAGAATCCCTCCTCTCGAGCTAGGAGGCAGAAATCGGGGCTCCTCTGGATGTGGGTGGAACTCTCGTGCTTCCTCTCGAGTGGAGACGGGTTATGTCGGCGGAACTTCTTGAGTTGCAGCAAGGGTGTGAAGGACCCTTTGAAGTTCCAGAGGTTAGGTGTGATTAGCCTCGAGACGCCTCATCGGAATGGGCCTCATCTCGCCTGGAGGGGAGAACCTCCTGGATTTTCTCGAGTTGCTGCAGGTGCTCTCGACTTACGACGGGGACCTCAGGGACCCGCTCTGGTTGCCTCAGAAAGGCCAGTCCCCATGCGAGTTGCTCAGGGGCCTCTCGGATTCCTCTCCGTCGATGCTGGTCCTAAGACCTTGTGTGAGTCATTGCCGGAACCTGAGGATTCCTCTCCAGTGCTGACATGGATCTGGGGTACTTCTGGAGTCTCCCCAGGGGAGTCAGTCCTCGTCTCGAGTGGGGGCCTGCAGTGCGCTTTCCTCCGAGCTGTAGCAGCAGTGTCGGCTTCCTTCGTGTGATCAAGGGATCTGTCGCTTTCCCTCGAGTTTCCCACGAGGCTTTCCACGAGGCTTTCCACAGGGCTGTCCCATGTGCCACCGTGGTGTGAGTCGATCCTTGGCTTGAAAGTCGAGGTAGTGCAGGGAAACAGGTTTCCCTGGAATGGACTGAGACATCTGGGGGACTCTGGGAATGTGGCACGACCCTGGAGTTCCTCTCGCCTTTCCT
>NW_017208262.1:0-4016 GCF_001704415.2 Capra hircus | reverse complement strand
TGCACATGTCTCTGCTGGGGAGGAGAGTGCTAGGGAACTACGTCTGTCATACACTTTCTGGGCACCCAAGGAATCAGCCTCCGTGTGTGCGGGGCTGAAAACCCCAGCCAGGGGACCCTGGGAGCCTGGTGCTCTCCGTGCGGCGCTGATTCTGGCGGCAAAACCGCTGGAGGAGCCTGCAGTTGCCCTTCCCTTCCCTCTGACAGAGCTTCTCACTGCTGAAGCCCTTGGCAGTGTGCAACCCACCACCCCCTAAGCTCTCCTTAAGCTGGCACCTATGTGCAAAGGCAAGGCAGGATTGGAGCTGAGGCAAGAAGGCACCAGTGGCGTCTCCCAGGCTCGCTCAGACAGCTCCTTCCTGGGGAGGGAGCCTAAAAGGCAAGGCAAGTCTGGGCAAGGCGAGCCCCCGGCCGAGCAGCCTCGCGCAGAAACTCTGCCAGATCGGGGCTCTGAGCAGAGCTAGAGCTCTGCCGTACTGGAGGCCCACTTAGCTCCGTGCAAGCAGGGCTTTCCTCTTGACTGGGCTCGGCTGCCTCTCTTTCTCCCGAGGAGGCTCGCTACACTGCTGGCTGTGCTCTCGCCTATCAGGCGGGCGCGCAGGGCTCCTCCAGCAGGTCTTGCCTCAGGGGCTGCTTCCCCTGAGTTGAGGCTGTGGGCGGGAACCCAGACACGCAGGATAAGGCCCCAACCACCTGCACATGTCTCTGCTGGGGAGGAGAGTGCTAGGGAACCTACGTCTCTCACACACTTTCTAGGCACCCACGGAGTCAGCCTCTGGGAGTGTGGGATGCAAAACCCAGCCAGGGGCCCTTGGAACCTGGTGCTCTCCGTGCGGAGCTTTGTCTGGGCGGCCAAGGAACCGCTGAAGGAGCCCTGCTGTTGCCCTTCGCTTCCCTCTGACAGAGCTTTCACTGCTGGAGCCCTTGGCAGTGTGCAACCCACCAGCCCTAAGCCCTCCTCAAGGACGCTTGGGACCTAAGTGCAAAGGCAAGGCAGGGGTAGAGCTGAAGCCAGGAAGGCGCCAGTGGCGTTTCCGAGCCTCACACAGCCTGCTCCTTCCTGGGGAGGGAGCCTTAAAGCAAGGCAAGTCTGCGCAAGGCTGGCCTATGGCAGAGCATCTTGGTGCCAGGAACTCTGCCAGATCGGGCCTCTGAACAGAGCTAGAGATCTGCCGTACTGGAGTCACACTTATCTTCGTGTAAGCAGGGATTTCAGCTTGACGGGGACTTGCTGCCTCCTCTTCCCCCTGAGGAGGCTCGCTTCCCTGCTGGCTGTGCACTCGCCTATGAGGCGGGGGCAGAGGCTCCTCCAGCAGGTCTTGCCTCAGGGGCTGCTTCCCCTGAGTTGGGGCTGTGGGCAGGAACCCAGACACGCAGGATCAGGCCCCAAACACCTGCACATGTCTCTGCTGGGGAGGAGAGTGCTAGGGAACCTACGTCTGTCATACACTTTCTGGGCACCCAAGGAATCAGCCTCCGTGTGTGCGGGGCTGAAAACCCCAGCCAGGGGACCTGGGAGCCTGGTGCTCTCCGTGTGGCGCTGAATCTGGGCGGCCAAGCAACCGCTGGAGGAGCCCTGCAGTTGCCCTTCCCTTCCCTCTGACAGAATTCTCACTGGCTGGAGCCCTTGGCAGTGTGCAACCCACCAGCCCCTAAGCTTTCCTTAAGGAGGACTGGGACCTAAGTGCAAAGGCAAGGCAGGATTGGAGCTGAGGCAAGAAAGGCGCCAGTGGCGACTCCCAGGCTCCTGCTGCCTGCTCCTTCCTGGAGAGGCAGCCTAAAAGCAAGGCAAGTCTGGGCAAGGCTAGCCCCCGGCAGAGCAGCCTCGCGCCAGGAACTCTGCCAGATCGGGGCTCTGAGCAGAGCTAGAGCTCTGCCGTACTGGAGGCGCACTTAGCTCCGTGCAAGCAGGGCTTTCCTCTTGACTGGGCTCGGCTGCCTCCTCTTCTCCCGAGGAGGGTCGCTACACTGCTGGCTGTGCTCTCGCCTATCAGGCGGGCGCGCAGGGCTCCTCCAGCAGGTCTTGCCTCAGGGGCTGCTTCCCCTGAGTTGAGGCTATGGGCGGGAACCCAGACACGCAGGATAAAGCCCCAACCACTGCACATGTCTCTGCTGGGGAGGAGAGTGCTAGGGAACCTACGTCTCTCACACACTTTCTAGGCACCCACGGAGTCAGCCTCTGGGATTGTGGCATGCAAAACCCAGCCAGGAGCCCTTGGAACCTGGTGCTCTCCGTGCGGAGCTTTGTCTGGGCGGCCAAGGAACCGCTGAAGGAGCCCTGCTGTTGCCCTTCGCTTCCCTCTGACAGAGCTTTCACTGCTGGAGCCCTTGGCAGTGTGCAACCCACCAGCCCCTAAGCCCTCCTCAAGGACGCTTGGGACCTAAGTGCAAAGGCAAGGCAGGGGTAGAGCTGAAGCCAGGAAGGCGCCAGGGCGTTTCCGAGCCTCACACAGCCTGCTCCTTCCTGGGGAGGGAGCCTTAAAGCAAGGCAAGTCTGCGCAAGGCTCGCCTATGGCAGAGCATCTTGGTGCCAGGAACTCTGCCAGATCGGGCCTCTGAACAGAGCTAGAGATCTGCCGTACTGGAGTCGCGCTTAGCTTCGTGTAAGCAGGGATTTCAGCTTGACGGGGACTTGCTGCCTCCTCTTCCCCCGAGGAGGCTCGCTTCCTGCTGGCTGTGCACTCGCCTATCAGGCGGGGGCGCAGGGCTCCTCCAGCAGGTCTTGCCTCAGGGGCTGCTTCCCCTGAGTTGGGGCTGTGGGCAGGAACCCAGACACGCAGGATCAGGCCCCAAACACCTGCACATGTCTCTGCTGGGGAGGAGAGTGCTAGGGAACCTACGTCTGTCATACACTTTCTGGGCACCCAAGGAATCAGGCCTCCGTGTGTGCGGGGCTGAAACGCCCAGCCAGGGGCCTGGGAGCCTGGTGCTCTCCGTGTGGCGCTGAATCTGGGCGGCCAAGCAACCGCTGGAGGAGCCCTGCAGTTGCCCTTCCCTTCCTCTGACAGAATTCTCACTGCTGGAGCCCTTGGCAGTGTGCAACCCACCAGCCCCTAAGCTCTCCTTAAGGAGGACTGGGACCTAAGTGCAAAGGCAAGGCAGGATTGGAGCTGAGGCAAGAAAGGCGCCAGTGGCGACTCCCAGGCTCCTGCTGCCTGCTCCTTCCTGGAGAGGCAGCCTAAAAGCAAGGCAAGTCTGGGCAAGGCTAGCCCCCGGCAGAGCAGCCTCGCGCCAGGAACTCTGCCAGATCGGGCTCTGAGCAGAGCTAGAGCTCTGCCGTACTGGAGGCGCACTTAGCTCCGTGCAAGCAGGGCTTTCAACTTGACGGGGCTGGGCTGCCTCCTCTTCCCCGAGGAGGCTCGCTTCCTGCTGGCTGTGCACTCGCCTATCAGGCGGGGGCGCAGGGCTCTCCAGCAGGTCTTGCCTCAGGGGCTGCTTCCCCTGAGTTGGGGCTGTGGGCAGGAACCCAGACACGCAGGATCAGGCCCCAACCACCCTGCACATGTCTCTGCTGGGGAGGAGAGTGCTAGGGAACCTACGTCTGTCATACACTTTTCTGGGCACCCAAGGAATCAGCCTCCGTGTGTGCGGGGCTGAAAACCCCAGCCAGGGGCCTGGGAGCCTGGTGCTCGTGCGGCGCTGATTCTAGGCGGCCTAGAAACGCTGGAGGAGCCCTGCAGTTGCCCTTCCCTTCCTCTGACAGAGCTCTCACTGCTGAAGCCCTTGGCAGTGTGCAACCACCACCCCTAAGCCCTCCCAACCACGCTGGCACCTATGTGCAAAGGCAAGGCAGGATTGGAGCTGAGGCAAGGAAGGCACCAGTGGCGTCTCCCAGGCTCGCTCAGACAGCTCCTTCCTGGGGAGGGAGCCTAAAAGCAAGGCAAGTCTGGCAAGGCGAGCCCCGGCCAGAGCAGGCTACCCCCGGCAGAGCAGCCTCGCGCCAGGAACTCTGCCAGATCGGGGCTCTGAGCAGAGCTAGAGCTCTGCGTACTGGAGGCGCACTTAGCTCCGTGCAAG
>NW_017208261.1:0-4016 GCF_001704415.2 Capra hircus | reverse complement strand
GTCTTGAATGGGGGCAATGCACGTGCGCGTTCCTCCCCCGAGCTTTAGGAGGCAGTGTCATGGCTTCCTTCGCTTGGATCAAGGGATCTGTGGCTTTGCCTCGAGGCTTTCCCACGAGGCTTTTCACGAGGCTTTCCCACAGGGCTGTCCCACGTGCCAACCGTGGGTGTGAGTCCATCCTCGGCTTGAAAGTCGAGGCAGTGCACGGGAAAACAGGATTCCCCTGGAATGGACAGACATCTGGGAACTCTGGGGAATGGTGGCACGACCCTGGAGTTCCTCTGGCCTTTCCTGTGGAGAGCGGCCTCCTCTTAAGATGCGACAGGAACGCCGGGAATTCTTTCTCGACCACGCAGGGAAAGGATCTCTCCTCTCGAGCTAGGAGGCGGAAACGGGTCTCCTCTGAGTGTGGCGGGACTCTCGTGCTTCCTCCTGAGAAGAGACGGGTATAATCGGGGAACTTCTTGAGTTGCAGCAAGGGTGTGAAGGACCTTTGAAGTTCCAGAGGTTAGGTGTGATTAGCCTCGAGACGCCTCAGCGAAATGGGCCTCATCTCGCCCGGGGGGAGAACCTCCTGGATTTTCTCGAGTTGTGGCAGGTGTTCTCGACTTACGACGGGGACCTCAGGACCCACTCTGGTGGGCCTCAGGAAAGGCCAGTCCCCATGCGAGGGTTGCTCGGTGGCTCTCAGGATTCCTCTCCCGTCGATGCCGGGGGCCTAAGACCTTGTGTGGAGTCGGTCCTGAAACCTGAGGATTCCTTTCCAGTGCCTGACATGGATCTTGGGGTACTTCTGGAGTCTCCCCAGGGGAGTCAGTCCTCGTCTCGAATGGGGCATGCACGTGCGCTTCCCTCCCGAGCTGTAGGAGCAGTGTCACCCTTCTATTCGCGTGGATCAAGGGATCTGTGGCTTTGCCTCGAGGCTTTCCCACGAGGCTTTTCACGAGGCTGTCCCACAGGTCTGTCCCACGTGCCACCGTGGTTTGAGTGGATCCTCGGCTTGAAAGTCGAGGCAGTGCAGGGAAAACAGGTTTCCCTGGAATGGACTGAGACATCTGGGGGACTCTGGGAATGGTGGCACGACCCTGGAGTTCCTCTCGCCTTTCCTGTGGAGAGGCCTCCTGTTGAGATGCGACGGGAACGCCGGGAATACTTTCCCGACCACACAGGGAGAATTATCCCTCCTCTCGAGCTAGCAGGCGGAAACTGGGCTCCTCTGAATGTGGGCGGGACTTTCGTGCTTCCTGTGGAGTGGAGACGAGTATGTCGGGGAACTTCTTGAGTTGCAGCAAGGGCGAGAAGGACCCTTTGGAAGTTCCAGATGTTAGATTTGATTAGCCTCAAGACGCCTCAGCGGAAATGGGCCTCATCTCGCCTGGAGGGGAGAACCTCCTGGATTTTCTCGAGTTGAGGCAAGTGCTCTCGACTTACGACGGGGACCTCAGGGACCCGCACTGGTGGCCTCAGGGAAGGCCATTCCCCATGCGAGTTGCTCGGGGCCCTCTTGGGATTCATGTCCCATCGATGCCGGGTCTAAGACCTTGTGTGGAGTCGGTGCCGGAACCTGAGGATTCCTCTCCAGTGTGACATGGATCTTGGGGTACTTCTGGAGTCTCCCCAGGGGAGTCAGACATCGACTCGAGTGAGGGCAGGCACGTGCGCTTTCCTCCCGAGCTCTAGCAGCAGTGATACGCTTCCTTCGCGTGGATCAAGGGATCAGTGCCTTTCCCTAGAGGCTTTCCCACGAGCCTTTTCCCACGAGGCTTTCCCAGCGGCCTTTCCCACAGAGCTGTCCACGTGCCACCGTGGTGTGAGTCGATCCTCGGCTTGAAAGTCGAGGCATTGAAGGGAAAACAGGTTTCCCTGGAATGGACAGAGACATCTGGCTGACTCTATGAATGGTGGCACGAACCTGGATTTCCTCTCGCCTTTCCTGTGGAGAGCGCCTCCTCTTGAGATGCGACGGGAACGCCGGGAATTCTTTCCCGACCACGCAGGAAAGGATCCCTCCTCTCGAGCTAGGAGGCGGAAACGGGCTCCCTAGATGTGAGCGGGACTCTCGTGCTTCCTCTCCACTGGAGACGGGTATGTCGGGGAGCTTCTTGATTTGCAGCAAGGATGTGAAGGACCCTTTGGAAGTTCCACAGGTTAGGTGTGATTAGCCTGGATATGGCTCAGCAGAAATGGGCCTCATCTCGCCTGGAGGGAAGAACCACCTGGACTTTCTCCAGTTGAGGCAGGTGCTCACAACTTACGACCAGGACATCAGGGACCTGCTCTGGTGGCCTCAGGAAAGACCAGTCCCCATGCGAATTGCTCGGGGGCCTCTCGGGATTCCTCTCCCGTCGATGCCGGGGCCTAAGACCTTGTGTGGAGATAGTGCCAGAACCTGAGGATTCCTCTCCAGTGCTGACATGGATCTTGGATACTTCTGGAGTCTCCCCAGGGGAGTCAGTCCTTGTCTCGAGTGGGGGCATGCACGTGCGCTTTCCTCCCGAGATGTAGCAGCAGTGTCATGCTTCCCTTCGCGTGGATCAATGGATCTGTGGCTTTCCCTCGATGCTTTCCCAAGAGGATTTCCCACGAGGCTTTCCCACAGGGCTATCCCACGTGCCACCGTGGTTTGAGTCGATCCTCGCCGTGAAATTCGAGGCAGTGCAGGAAAAACAGTTTCCTCTGGAATGGACTGAGACATCTGGGTGACTCTGTGAATGGTGGCTCGACCCTGGAGTTCCTCTCGCCTTTCCTGTGGAGAGCGCTTCCCCTTGAAATGCGAGCGGAATGGCGTGTATTATTTCCTGACCAAGCAGGGAAAGGATCCCTCATCTCGAGCTTCGATACCAAAACGGCGTCTCCTCTGGATGTGGGCGGGACCCTCGTCTTCCTCTCGAGTGGAGACGGGTATGTCGGGGAACTTCTTGAGTTGCAGCAAGGACCCTTTTGAATTTCCAGAATTTAGGTGTGATGAGCCTCCAGACGCCTCAGAGGAAATGGGCCTTATCTCGCCTGGAGGGGAAACCTCCTGGATTTTCTAGAGTTGGGCAGGGTCTCTCGAGTTACGACAGGGACCTCAGGGACCCGCTCTGGTGGCCTCAGGTAAGACCAGTGCCCATGGGAGTTGCAAGGGCACCTTTCGGGATTCCTCTCCGGTCGATGTCGGGGCCTAAGACCTTTTGTGGAGTCGGGGCTGGAACCTGAGGATTCCTCTTCAGTGCTGACATGGATCTTGGCTTACTTCTGGAGTTTCCCCTGGGGAGTCTGTGCTCATCTCATGTGGGGGCATGCACGTGAGCTCTCCTCAGGAACTGTAGCAGCAGTGTCACACTTCCCGTCGCGTGGATCAAGGGATCTGTGTCTTTCCCTCGAGGCTTTCCGACGGGGCTTTCCACAGGGCTGACCCACGTTCCATGGTGTAGTGAGTGGATCCTCGGCGTGAAAGTAGAGGCAGTGCAGGGAAAGCAAGTTCCTCTGGAATGGACTGACATCTGGGGGTCCCTTGGAATTGTGGCATGATACTGGGGTTTCTCTCGCTTTTCCTGTTGAGAGCGCCTCCTCTTGAGTTGCGACGGGAAAGCCGGGAATTCTTTCCAGAGAGAAGCTGGAAAAGAATCCTTCATCTAGAGCTACGAGGTGGAAGCCAGGCTCCTCTGGATGTGGGCGGACTCTCGTGCTTCCTCTCGAGTGGAGACGGGTATGTCGGGGAACTTATTGAGTTGCAGCAAGTGTGGGAAGGACCCTTTGGAAGTTCAGAGGTTAGGTGTGTTTAGCCTCAAGACGCCCTCAGCGGAAATGGGCCTCATTCGCCTGAAGGGGAGAACCTCCTGGATTTTCTCGAGTTGTGGCAGGTGCTATTGAGTTACGACAGGGACCCTCAGGGACGCCGCTCTGGTTCCCTCAAGAAAGGCCAGTCGCCATGCGAGTTGCTAGGGGTCCTCTCAGGATTCCTCTCCCGTCGATGCCAGGGCCTAAGACCTTTTGTGGAGTTGTGTTCAGAACCTGAGGATTCCTCTCCAGAG
>NW_017208260.1:0-18076 GCF_001704415.2 Capra hircus | reverse complement strand
TTGTTTGTTTGTTTGTTTTCTTCTGGTAAGCTGGTACCAGATGGAATTTAGTCTCCTCTCCTAGGTTAAGAGCACAAAAGTTTTCTTAGAATGCAATTTTTTGATAACAGACTATGAGTTTCTTTTACCTTTCATTGATTTATAATTGTTTTCATCATCTGTTTTTTACTTCGGTAAAGTAAATTAAGCCTTATTTAAGATTTTGGTACATGTAGGATGGACTAAGCTTTCCCCACTCTTGCAAGTTCCCTTAACCCTTCAGATTCTTCTTGTGGGACCAAGATCTCACTTTCCTCCAGAGGGACAATCCAAGCTTTTTATTAGTTGATCTGCCCTGACATCAGAGTCCATTTGAGCATGAGTTGGCCTATAATTTAGGCATGAAACTATGACTACATAAAGAAAAGGTGACTTTATGATTCAGGGATGGCCATGATATGCCTTGCACTTCAGAGAAAATGGGTTAAAATGATTTTTTTTTCTTCAAAACTGCACAGCCAGTTCTTTCAGCATATGCAATTGAAAACACCTAGTCATTAGGTCAGTTTTCATTCCAATCCCAAAGAAAGGCAATGACAAAGAATATTCAAGCTGCTGCACAATTGCACTCATCTCACACACTAGTAAAGTAATGCTCAAAATTCTCCAAGTTCACATGAACTGTGAACTTCCAAATGTTCAAGAGGGATTTAAAAAAATGCAGAGAAACCAGAGATCAAACTGCCAACATCCACTGGATCATTGAAAAAGCAAGAGAGTTCCAGAAAAAAAGACATCTATTTCTGCTTTATTGACTATGCCAAAGCCTTTGACTGTGTGGATCACAATAAACTGGGAAAAATTCTGAAAGAGATGGGAATACCAGACCACCTGACCTGTCTCTTGAGAAACCTGTATGCAGGTCAGGAAGAAACAGTTCGAACTGGACATGGAACAACAGACTGGTTCTAAATAGGAAAAGGAATATGTCAAGGCTGTATATTGTCAGCCTGCTTATTTAACTTATATGCAGAGTACATCATGAGAAACACTGGGCTGGAGGAAGCACACGCTGGAATCCAGATTGCTGGGAGAAATATCAAGAATCTCAGATATGCAGACGACACCACCCTTATGGCAGAAAGTGTATAAGAACTAAAGAGTCTCCTGATGAAAGTGAAAGAGGAGAGTGAAAAAGTTAGCTTAAAGCTCAGCATTCAGAAAACTAAAATCATTGCATCCAGTCTCATCACTTCATGGCAAATAGATGGGAAAACATTGGAAACAGCAGCAGACTATTTTGGGGGGCTTGGAAATCACTGCAGGTGATGGCTGCCTCCATGAACTTAAAACATATTTATGACTTGGAAGAAAAGTGATGACCAAACTAGACATCATATTAAAAAGCCGAGACGTTGCTTTGCCAACAAAGATCCATCCAGTCAAGGCTATGGTTTTTCCATATGTCATGGATGGATATGAAAGATGTACTATAAAGAAAGTGACAGCTGAAAATTGGATGCTTTTGAACTGTGGTGTTGGAGAAGATGCTTGTAGGTCGCTTAGACTACAAGGAGACGCAACCACTCCATCCTAAAGGAAATCAGGTCTGAATATACATTGGAAGGACTAATACTGAACCTGAAACTCCAATACTGTGGCCATTTGATGTGAAGAGCTGACTCACTTGGAAGTTGCTTTGATTTGCCTGTGAGTGTGGGAGCCCTCCCTGGGCAAAGGGCCTCAGGGGTCATTGCCACTGAATCACGACCTCCAAGCAAGCGCATTCCAGCTGTGTGACATTCAGGAAGCAGGAGACTGGGAAAACTATCTTCCTTAGAGGAAGGAAAGTCATCCACAGAGAGTGTGTTTTCAGGCCTCTCTTTGCAGCAAGTGTTTTGCTTCTCAGACATCAGAGCTGCAGGCTTGCTCTGAGGGCCTCAATTGCAGAGTCAGGGCTGTGTGTCTCACTGCACTTTCCAAGCATTGCAGACACATTCCTAGGTTGGAGCAGTGCTTCCCATGAGAAAGAAGCCTCGGGAGTGTGTCTGAGCGGGCTGAGTGCCATGCTAGGGTCACCTAGTCGAGGGCACCTTGCACATCCAATGGGCCCCAGGCGAGTAGCTATGGACCGGCCCTTCGGTTGAGATATCCGAAAGCAGGGAACAAAGCTAGCTCTGTCAGAAGGAGGAAAACAGCAATGGGATGGATTTTCAAGCAGTTGCGAAGTCACACCACGTTAGGGCTCCCCGGGAAAGAAATGCAAATTTTGGCCTCTAGGCCCAGTATCCAGATGTGTGCACAGGATATTTTCCCCAAAGGATCCAAGAATGTTCCAGACAGACCTAAGCTCACTAGCTCTCTCCTGCAGAGGAAATGAAATATTGTTGCTGAACCACGAAAAGATGCTGGGATTCTTGGCTTATGGAGGAGAAGAATTCAATCCAGGGCCCAAGACGAGGCTTGATTGCTCAGAGCTTTTGTGCAATAGAGTTTTATTAAAGGATAAAGGAGATAGAGAAAGCTTCTGACAGAGACATCACAAGGGGCAGAAAGCGTACCCCCTTGCTAGTGTTGGTAATGGAGTTATATACTCTCCAATAAGTTATGACAACGAACAAAAGAATGTCTGGAGGTTGTAAAGACTCACTAGACCTACTCCCATAATTGACATTTTAAGATAACAGGATTAGCCAGGAGGTTTTTTCCAGAGACCGTCCTCAAGAAGGATGCATGATTGTTATATAATCCTAAGGAATGTAGAGGGGAAAACAGTTTGTCCTTTCTTCCTCCTTGAGAATTCTAGACCCCTCTCTCCTTGGGGACCCTTGAACTTCTTAGAAACCTGCCTTGGCAATGACTCTCTCAAAAATATGATTGAACAGCCGTTTGGAGCTTCCTTTGACTTTCCCTGGGAGGGAGGGAGCCCTCCCTGAGCACAGGGCCTCAGGGGCCATGGCCAATGAAAAATAATCTCCCAGCAAGTGCTTTTCAGCCCTGTGTGGCTCTCAGCCCACAGGAGTCTGAGAAAACTCTCTTCCTTGGAGGAAGGAAAGGCAGCCCAAGAGTGTGTTTTCAGGCCTGTATCTTGCAGCAAGTGTTTGGCTTGTTAGACAGAAGACCTGCAGGCCTGTTCCAACAGACTCAATGCCAGAATCAGGGTCTTGTGTCTCCCTGCAGTTTCCTGGCCTTGCAAACACATTCCTAGGTGAGAGCAGTCCTGCCCATGGGGAAGCAGGCTGCGGGAGTGTGTCTGAGGGGGCCAGGTGTCATGCTGGGGTCACCTGGTCGAGGGCACCTTGCACCTCCAATGGACCCCAGGCAAGGAGTTGCAGGCCACCACCTTGCTTCTGAAATCCCAAAATGGGGAGCAAAGCTCGCTCTGTCAGAGGGAAGAAAGCAGCAACAGGATGGATTTTCAAGCAGTTGCTAGGCTGTACTGCGTTAGGGCTCCAAGGAAGGAAAATGCGAATTTTAGCCCCTACGACTGGTATCCAGGTGGGCTCCCAGGATGATTTCCCCGCAGGATCCAAGAACGTTCCAGACAGACCTGGGCTCACTAGCTCCCTCCTGCAGAGGAAACATGAGAGAACAGCTGTTTGGAGGTTGCTTTGACTTCCCCGGGAGGGTAGGATCCCTCCCTGGGTGCAGGGCCTCAGGGGCCATTGCCGCTGAGAAATGCCCTCTAAGCCAGATCTTTCCAGCCTTGTATGACTCAGCACGGAGGAGACTGGAAAAGCTCTCTTCCTTGGAGGAAGGAAAGGCAGCCCCAGAGAGTGTGTTTTCACACCTGTATCTTGCAGCAAGTGTTTGGCGTCTCAGACGTCAGACCTCCAGGCCTGCTCCAATGGCCTCAGTTCCAGAGTCAGGGCCGTGTGTCTCCCTGCATTTTCTGAGCCTTGGGAACACATTCCTAGGTCAGAACAGTCCTGCCCATGGGGAAGGAGGCTGCGGGAGTGTGTCTGAGGGGGTCGGGTGCCATGCTGGGGTCCAATAGACCCGGTACCTCCAATAGACCCCAGGACAACAGCGGTGGGGCTCCCCCTGGCTTCCGAAATGCCAAAGCGAGAAGCAAAGCTAGCTGTATCAGAAGGAAGAAAAGAGCAATCGGATGGATGTTCAGGCTGTTGCTGGTCCGCACTACTTCAGGGTCCCCCCCCGAGAGGAACAGGCACCCTGTGGCCCCTAGGTCCGATATGCAGGTTAACACACAGGGTGTGTCCCCATAGGAGCCAAGAATTTTCCTGACAGACCTAGGCTCACTAGAGCTCTCCCACAGGGCAAAAGGGGTAGAACAGACAGTGGATGTGACTCTGCCTTTCACAGCGAGCATGGGGCCCTCCCTACAGCCCCGGGCTCCAGGGAAAATTGTCCCTGAAAAATGACCTCCAAGAAGCGCTTTTCCAGCAGGCTGGGATGCAGAGTTCACAGGATGCGGGGAAAGTGATCGTCCTTCAGGGAAGAAGAGGCAGCCACCCAGTGTGTGTTTGCAAGCCTGTATTTGGAAGAAACTGGTTAGCTTCTTCAAGGGGAGACCTCCAGGTCTGCTCAGAGGACCGAAATTCCAGAGGCAGCACCATGCATCTCCCCTGTCCTTTCTGAGCCTTGGAAAGACATTCCTAGCTTATAGCGGTATTGCTCATGAAGAAGCAGGATGCAGGAATGTGTCAGACATGACTGGGTGCCTTCCTGGGTTCAGCTCCGTGAGGGGCCTTTCCACTCAAATTAGGTCCCATGCCTCCTTGGGGAGGAAGTGGGGCCCGCTTGCCTCCAAATTGCCAAAGGCTGGAACAAAGCTAGTTCTATCAGAGGTAAGAAAAGAGCAATTGGATGGATGTGGAAGCTGTTGCTGGGCCGCACTGCTTCAGGCCCCCCACCCCTCCGCCCCCGAGAGAAACAGGCGCCCTGTGGCCCCTAGGTCCTGGATGCAGTTTCACACATAGAATGCGTCCCCATAGGAGCCAAGAATTTTCCTGACAGACCTAGGCTCACTAGAGCTCTCCTACAGAGCAAAGGGGATGGGACAGATGTGTGGCTGTGGCTCTGCCTTTCCCTGGGAGTGTGGAGCCGCTCCCTATGGCCCCTGGCTCCAGGGGAAATTGCCCCTGAATAATGACCTCCAAGAAGCGCTTTTCCAACTGGCTGAGACGTGGAGTTCTCAGGATACAGGGAAAGCGAGTGTCCTTCGGGGAAGCAAAGGCAGTCACCTGTTATCATAACTTACTAGAATAGTAGGTACCTTCTCCGGTTGGGCAGAGGCCTTCCCTACCTGATCTGAAAAAGAAAACGAAGTAGCTCGCTGCTTTGAGAAATAATTCCCAGACTTGGGTTTCCAACCAGTATAGAATCCGACAATGGCCCTGTCTTTGCAGCCGCGTTAATTAACAGGTATGTGAAGCTCTAAATATCAGTGGAAATTACATACAGCATATAGGCCCCAGTGTTCTGGAATGGTGGAAAGAAACAACCAAACTCTTGAAGAGACACTTTCAAAATGGATCATAGAGACTGACTGTACATGGATGGGCTTGCTTCCGGCAGACTTACTCATATTACGGGTAACTGCACGTTCCCATAGTTGTTGTCCTTATGAAATTTTCTATGGGAGACCCCCTCCCACAGTGAGGCAGGTGTTAGCAGATTTGCCACAAGTAAGGGGGTGGGATTTCACAGCAGATGGAACAATTAGGTAAGGTAATAAATCAGGTAACTAAGTTTGTATAAAAAAGAATATCATTCCCCCTTGAGGAACAGATTCATGAATTTGTGCTCAGTGATCAGGTGTGGCTCAATGACTGGAAACACAATTCCTTGGCCTGACATCGGAAAGGTCCTTATACTGTTGTTTTAGCCACAATTCTGAAAGAGATGGGAATACCAGACCACCTAACCTGCCTCTTGAGAAATCTGGATGAAGGTCAGGAAGCAACAGTTAGAGTAGGACATGGAACAACAGACTGGTTCCAAAAAGGAAAAGGAGTATGCAAAGGCTGTATATTGTCACCCTGTTTATTTAACTTCTATGCAGAGTACATCATGAAAAATGCTGGGATGGAAGATACATGAGGTGGAATCAAGATTGCCGGTAGAAATATCAATAAACTTAGATATGCAGATGTCACCACCATTATGGCTGAATGTGAAGAGGAACGGGTATGTCGGGGAACTTCTTGAGTTGCAGCAAGGGTGTGAAGGACCCTTTGGAAGTTCCAGAGGTTAGGTGTGGTTAGACTCGAGATGCCTCAGCGGAAATGGGCCTCATGTCGCCTGGAATGGAGAGGCTCCTGGATATTCCCGAGTTTCAGCAGGTGCTCTCGAGTTACGACGGGGACTTCAGGGACCCGCTCTGGCGGCCGCAGGAAACGCCAGTCATCATGTGTGTTGCTAGGGGGCCTCTCGTGATTCCTCTCCCGTCGATGCCGGGGCCTAAGACCTTGTGTGGAGTTGGGGCCGGAAGCTGAGGATTCCTCTCCAGTGCTGACATGGATTTTGTGGTACTTCTCGAGTCTCCACAAGGGAGTCAGGCCTCGTCTCGAGTGGGGGCATGAGCGTGCCCTTTCCTCCCATGCTGTAGCAGCAGTGTCACGCTTCCCCATGCCTGGACCAAGGGATCTGTGGCTTTCCCTCGAGTCTTTCCCACTAGGCTTTCCCACAGGGCTGTCCCACGTGCCACCGTGGTGAAAGTCGACCCTGGGCTTGAAAGTCGAGGCAGTGCAGGGAAAACAGGTTTCCCTGGAATGGACTGAGACATCTGGGGGACTCTGGGAATGGTGTCACGACCCTGGACTTCCTCTCGCCTTTCCTGTGGAGAGCACCACCTCTTGAGATGCAACGGGAACGCCGGAAATTCTTTCCCCACCACGCAGGGAAAGGATCCCTCCTCTCGAGCTAGGAGGCGGAAACGGGGCTCCTCTGGATGTGGGCGGGACTCTCGCACTTCCTCTCGAGTGTCGACGGGTATGTCGGGGAACTTCTTGAGTTGCAGGAAGGGTGTGAAGGACGCTTTGCAAGTTCCAGAGGTTAGGTGTAATTAGCGTCGAGATGCCTCAGTGGAAATGGGCCTCATCTCGCCTGGAGGGGAGAACCTCCTGAATTTTCTCGAGTTGCGGCAGGTGCTCTCGACTTACGACAGGAACCTCAGGGACCCGCTCTGGTGGCCTCAGGAAAGGCCAGTCCCCATGCAAGTTGCTCGGGGGCCTCTCGGGATTCCTCTCCCGTCGATGCCGGGGCCTAAGACTTTGTGTGGAGTCGGTGCCGGAACCTGAGGTTTCCTAACAGTGCTGACATGGATCTTGGGGTACTTCTGAAGTCTCCCCAGGGGAGTCAGTCCTCGTCTCGAGTGGGGGCATGCACGTGCACTTTCCTCCCGAGCTGTAGCAGCAGTGTCACGCTTCTTGGCGATTGGATCATGGTATCAGTGGCTTTCCCTGAAGGCTTTCCCTTGAGGCTTTTCCACGAGGCTTTCCCACAGGGCTGTCCCACGTGCCACCGTGGTGTGAGTCGATCCTCGGCTTGAAAGTCGAGGCAGTGCAGGGAAAACAAGTTTCCCTGGAATGGACTGAGACATCTGAGGGAATCTGGGAATGGTGGCACGACCCTGGAGTTCCTCTCGCCTTTTCTGTGGAGAGCGCCTACTCTTGAGATGCGACGGGAATGCCGGAAATTCTTTCCCGACCACGCAGGGAAAGGATCCCTTCTTTCGAGCTATGAGGTGGAAACGGGGCTCCTCCTCATGTGGGAGGGACTCTCGTGCTTCCTCTCGAGTGGAGACGGGCAGGTTGGGGAACTTCTTGAGTTGCAGCAAGGGTGAGAAGGACCCTTTGGCAGTTCTAGAGGTTAGGTGTGATTAGCCCCGAGATGCCTCAATGGAAATGGGCCTCATCTCGCCTGGAGGGGAGAAACTCCTAGATATTCTAGAGTTGCTGCAGGTGCTCTCGACTTACGATGGGGACCTCAGGGACCCGCTCTGGTGGCCTCAGGAAATTCCAGTCCCCATGTGAGTTGCTCGGGGCACTCTCCGGATTCCTCTCCCGTTGATGCCGGGGCCTCAGACCTTACGTAGAGTCGGTGCTGTAACCTGAGGATTCCTCTCCAGTGCTGACATGGATCTTGGTGTACTGCTGGAGTCTCCCCAGGGGAGTCAGTCCTCGTCTTGGTTGAGGGCATGCACGTGCGCTTTCCTCCCCAGCTGTAGCAGCAGTGTCGCGCTTCCCTTCGCGTGGATCAAGGGATCTGCGGCTTTCCCTCGAGGCTTTCCCACGAGGCTTTCACACGAGGCTTTGCCACAGGGCTGTCCCACGTGCCACAGTGGTGTGAGTCGGTCCTCGGCTTGAAAGTCGAGTCAGAGCGGGGAAATAGGTTTCCCTGGAATGGACTGAGACATCTGGGGGACTCGGAGAATGGTGGCATGTCCCTGGAGTTTCTCTCGCCTTTCCTGTGAAGAGCGCCTCCTCTTGAGATGGGACGGGAACGCCGGGAATTCTTTCCCGACCTCCCAGGGAAAGGATCCCTCCTCTCGAGCTATGAGGCGGAAACGGGGCTCCTCTGGATGTGGGCGGAACTATCGTGCTTCCTCTTGAGTGGAGACGGGTATGTCAGGGAACTTCTTGATTTGCAGCAAGGGTGTGAAGGACCCTTTGGAAGTTCCAGAGTTTAAGTGTGCTTAGCCTTGAGATGTGTCAGCGGAAATAGGCTTCATTTTGCCTGGAGGGGAGAACATCCTTGATTTTCTCGAGTTGCGGCAGGTGCTCTCGACTTACGACGGGGACCGCAGGGACCCGCTCTGGTGGCCTCAGGAAAGGCCAGTCAAGATCCAAGACAGCACTGGAGAGGGAGAGACATCACGAGAGGCTCCCGAGCAACTCGCATGGTGACTGGCCTTTCCTGAGGCCACCAAAGCGGGTCCCTGAGGTCCCCGTCGTAAGTTGAGAGCACCTGGCGCAACTCGAGAAAATCCAGGAGGTTCTCCCCTTCAGGCGAGATGAGACCCATTTGCAATGAGGCATCTCGAGGCTAATCACACCTAACCTCTGGAACTTCCAAAGGGCCCTTCACACCCTTGCTGCAACTCAAGAAGTTCCCCGACATACTCGTCTCCACTCGAGAGAAAGCACGAGAATCCCGTCCACATCCAGAGGAGCCCCTTTTCCGCCTCATAGCCGAAAGGAGGGATCCTTTCCCTGCGTGGTCGGGACAGAATTCCCGGCGTTCCCGTCGCATCTCAAGAGGAGGCGCTCTCTACAAGAAAGGCGAGAGGAATTCCAGGGTCGTGTCACAATTCCCAGAGTCCCCGGATATCTCCATCCATTCCAGGGAAACCTGTTTTCCCTGCATTGCCTCGACTTTCAAGCCGAGGATCGACTCACACAACGGTGGCACGTGGGACAGACCAGTGGAAAAGCCTCGTGGGAAAGCCTCGAGGGAAGGCTTGGAGGGAAAGCCACAGAGCCCTTGATCCACGCGAAGGGAAACGTGACACTCCCGCTACAGCTCGGGAGGAAATGGCACCTGCATGCCCCCAATGGAGACGAGTACTTACTCCCCTGGGGAGACTCCAGAAGTACCCCAAGATCCATGTCAGCACGGGAGAGGAATCTTAAGGTTCCGGCACCGACTCCACACAAGGTCTTAGGCCCCGCCATCGACGGGAGAGGAATACCGAGAGGCCCACGAGCAACTCGCATGGGGACTGGCCTTTCCTGAGGCCACCAGAGCGGGTCCCTGAGGTCCCCGTCGTAAGTCGAGAGCACCTGCCGCAACTCGAGAAAATCCAGGAGGTTCTACCCTCCAGGCGAGATGAGGCCCATTTCCGCTGAGGCGTCTGGAGGCTAATCACATCTAACATCTGGAATTTCCAAAGGGTCCTTCACACCCTTGCTGCAACTCAAGAAGTTCCCCGACATACCCGTCTAAACTCGAGAGGAAGCACGAGAGTCCCGCCCACATCCAGAGGAGACCTGTTTCCGCCTCCGAGCTCGAGAGGAGGGATCCTTTCCCTGCGAGGTGGGGAAAGAATTCCCCGCGTTCCCGTTGCATCTCAAGAGGAGGTGCTCTCCACAGGAAAGGCGAGAGGAACTCCAGGGTCATGCCACCATTCCCAGAGTCCTCCAGATGTCTAAGTCCATTCCAGGGAAAACTGTTTTCCCTGCACTGTTTCGACTTTCAAGGAGAGGAACGACTCACACCACGGTGCCCCGTGGGACAGCCCTGTGCGAAAGCCTCCTGGGAAAGCCTCGTGGGAAAGCCTCGAGGGAAAGCCACAGATCCCTTGATCCACGCGAAGGGAAGCGTTACAATGCTGCTACAGCTCGAGAGTAAAGCGCACTTGTATGCCCCCACTCGAGACGAGGACTGACTCCACTGAGGAGAGTCCAGAAGTTCCCCAAGATCCATTTCAGCACTGGAGAGGAATCCTCAGGTTCCGGAACCGAATCCACACAAGATCTTAGGCCGCGGTATCGACGGGAGAGGAATCCCGAGAGGCCCCCGAGCAACTCGCATGGGGACTGGCCTATCCTGAGGCCACCAGAGCGGTTCCCTGAGGTCCGCATCGTAAGTCGAGAGCGCCTGCAGCAACGCGAGAAAATCCAGGAGGTTCTCCCCTCCAGGCGAGATGAGGCCCATTTCCGCTGAGGCTTCTCGGGTCTAATCAAACCTAACCTCTGGATCCTCCAAAAGGTCCTTCACACCCGTACTGCAACTCAAGAAGTTCCCCGACATACCCGTCTCCACTCGAGAGGAAGCACGAGAGTTCCACCCACATCCACAGGAGCCCCGTTTCCGCCTCCTGGCTCGAAAGGAGAATCCTTTCCCTGCTTGGTGGGGAAAGAATTCCCCGCGTTCCTGTCGCATCTCAAGAGGAGGCGCTCTCCACAGGAAAGGCGAGAGGAACACCAGGATCCTGCCACCATTCCCAGATACCGGCAGATGTCTCAGTCCATTCCAGGGAAACCTGTTTTCCCTGCACTGCCTCGACTTTCAAGCCGAGGATCGACTCACACCACGGTGGCACGTGGGACAGCCCTGTGGGAAAGCCTCGTGGGAAAGCCTGGTGGGAAAGCCTCGAGGGAAAGCCACAAATCCCTTGATCCACGCGAATGGAAGCGCGACACTGCTGCTACAGCTCGGGAGGAAAGCGCACGTGCATGCCCCCACTCGAGACGAGGACTGACTCCACTGGGGAGACTCCAGAAGTACCCCCAGATCCATGCCAACACTGGAGAGGAATCCTCAGGTTCCGGCACCTGCTCCACACAAGATCTGAGGCCCCGGCATCGACGGGAGAGGAATCCCGAGAGGCCCCCGAGCAACTCGCATGGGGACTGGCCTTTCCTGAGACCACCAGAGTGGGTCCCTGAGATCCCCTTCGTAAGTCTAGAGCACCTGCTGCAACTCGAGAAAATACAGGAGGTTCTACCCTCCAGGGGAGATGAGGCCCATTTCCGCTGAGGCGTCTCGAGGCTATTCACACCTAAGCTCTGGAACTTCCAAAGGGTCCTTCACACCCTTGCTGCAACTCAAGAAGTTCCCCGACATTCCCGTCTCCACTCGAGAGGAAGCACGAGAGTCCCGGCCACATCCAGAGGAGCCCCGTTTCCATCTCCTAGCTAGAGAGGAGGGATCCTTTCCCTGCGTGGTCGGGAAAGTATTCCCGGCGTTCCCGTCTCATCTCAAGAGGAGGCGCTCTCCACAGGAAAGGCGAGAGGAATTCCAGGGTCGTGCCACCATTCCCAGAGTCAACCAGATGTCTCCGTCCATTCCAGGGAAACCTGTTTTCCCTGCACTGCCTCGACTTTAAAGCCGAGGATCTACTCACACCACGGTGGCACGTGGGACAGCCCTGTGGGAAAGTCTCGTGGGAAAGCCTCGTGGGAATGCCTCGAGGGAAAGCCACTGATCCCTTGATCCACGCAAAGGGAAGTGTGACACTGCTGCTACAGATCGGGAGGAAAGCTCACCAGCCTGCCCCCACTGGAGACGAGGACTGACTCCACCAGGAAGACTCCAGAAGTACCGCAAGATCCATGTCAGCACTGGAGAGGAATCCTCAGGTTCCGGCACCGACTCCACACAAGATCTTAGGCTCCGGCATCGAAGGGAGGGGAATCCCGAGAGGCCCCCGAGCAACTCACATGGGGACTGGCCTTTACTGAGGCCTCCAGAGCGGGTCCCTGAGGTCCCCGTCTTAAGTCGAGAGCACCTGCCGCAACTCGAGAAAATCTAGGAGGTTCTCCCCTCCAGGCGAGAGGAGGCCCATTTCCGCTGAGGCGTCTTGAGGCTAATCACACCTAACCTCTGGATCCTCCAAAGGGTCCTTCACACCCTTGCTGCAGCTCAAGAAGTTCCCCGACGTACCGTCTCGACTAGAGAGGAAGCACGAGAGTTCCGCCCACATCCAGAGGAGCCCCGTTTCCGCGTTCTAGCTCGAGAGAAGGGATCCTTTCCCTGCGTGGTCGTGAAAGAATTCCCGGCGTTCCCGTCGCATCTCAAGAGGAGACGCTCTCCACAGGAAAGGTGAGAGGAACTCCAGGGTCGTGCCACCATTCCCAGAGTCCCCCAGATGTCTCCGTCCATTCCAGGGAAACCTATTTTCCCTGCACTGCCTCGACTTTCAAGCCGAGGATCGACTCACACCACGGTGGCACGTGGGACAGCCCTGTGGGAAAGCCTCGTGGGAAAGCCTCGTGGGAAAGCCTCGAGGGAAAGCCACAGATCCCTTGATCCACACGAACGGAAGCGTGACACTGCTGCTACAGCTCGGGAGGAAAGTGCACGTGCATGCCCCCACTCGAGACGAGGACTGACTCCACTGGGGAGACTCCAGAAGTACCCCCAGATTCATGCCAGCACGGGAGAGGAATCCTCAGGTTCCGGCACCGGCTCCCCACAAGATCTGAGGCCCCGGCATCGACGGGAGAGGAATCCCGAGAGGCCCATGAGCAGCTCGCATGGGGACTGGCCTTTCCTGAGGCCACCAGAGTGGGTCCCTGAGGTCCCCTTCGTAAGTCGAGAGCACCTGCTGCAACTCGAGAAAATCCAGGAGGTTCTCCTCTCCAGGCGAGATGAGGCCCATTTCCGCTGAGGCGTCTCGAGGCTATTCACACCTAAATTCTGGAACTTCCAAAGGGTCCTTCACACCCTTGCTGCAACTCAAGAAGTTCCCCGACATTCCCGTCTCCACTCGAGAGGAAGCACGAGAGTCCCGGCCACATCCAGAGGAGCCCCGTTTCCGTCTCCTAGCTAGAGAGGAAGGATCCTTTCCCTGCGTGGTCGGGAAAGTATTCCCGGCGTTCCCGTCGCATCTCAAGAGGAGGCGCTCCCCACAGGAAGGGCGAGAGGAATTCCAGGGTAGTGCCACCATTCCCAGAGTCAACCAGATGACTCCGTCCATTCCAGGGAAAACTGTTTTCCCTGCACTGCCTCGACTTTCAAGCCGAGGATCGACTCACACCACGGTGGCACGTGGGACAGCCCTGTGGGAAAGCCTCGTGGGAAAGCCTCGTGGGAAAGCCTCGAGGGAAAGCCCCTGATCCCTTGATCCACGCGAAGGGAAGCGTGACACTGCTGCTACAGCTCGGGAGGAAAGCGCACGTGCATGCCCCCACTCGAGAAGAGGACTGACTCCACCGGGGAGACTACAGAAGTACCGCAAGATCCATGTCAGCACTGGAGAGGAATGCTCAGGTTCCAGCACCGACTCCACACAAGATCTTAGGCCCCGGCATCGAAGGGAGAGGAATCCCGAGATGCCCCCGAGCAACTCACATGGGGACTGGCCTTTCCTGAGGCCTCCAGAGCGCGTCCCTGAGGTCCCCGTCTTAAGCCGAGAGCACCTGCCGCAACTCGAGAAAATCCAGGAGGTTCTCCCCTCCAGGCGAGATGAGGCCCATTTCCGCTGAGGCGTCTCGAGGCTAATCACACCTAACCTCTGGAACTTCCAAAGGGTCCTTCACACCCTTGCTGCAGCTCAAGAAGTTCCCCGACGTACCCGTCTCCACTTGAGAGGAAGCACGAGAGTTCCGCCCACATCCAGAGGAGCCCCGTTTCCGCGTCCTAGCTCGAGAGGAGGGATCCTTTCCCTGCGTGTTCGGGAAAGAATTCCCGGCGTTGTCGTCGCATCTCAAGAGGAGACGCTCTCCACAGGAAAGGTGAGAGGAACTCCAGGGTCGTGCCACCATTCCCAGAGTCCACCAGATGTCTCCGTCCATTCCAGGGAAACTTTTTTCCCTGCACTGCCTCTACTTTCAAGCCGAGGATCGACTCACACCACGGTGGCACGTGGGACAGCCCTGTGGGAAAGCCTCGTGGGAAAGCCTCGAGGGAAAGCCACAGATCCCTTGATCCACGTGTAGGGAAGTGCCACACTGCTGCTACAGCTCGGAAGGAAACCGCACGTGCATGCCCCCACTTGAGACGAGGACTGACTCCCCTTGGGAGACTCCAGAAGTACCCCAAGATCCATGGGAGCACTGGAGAGGAATCCTCAGGTTCCGGCACTGACTCCACACAAGGTCTTAGGCCCCAGCATCAACAGGAGAGGAAACCCGAGAAGCCCCCGAGACGCCCCCGAATAACTCGCATGGGGACTGGCCTTTCCTGAGGCCACCAGAGCGGGTCCCTGAGGTCCCCGTCGTAAGTCGAGAGCCCCTCCGCAACTCAAGAAAATCCAGGGGTTCTCTCCTCCAGGCGAGATGAGGCCCATTTCCAATGAGGCGTCTCGAGGTTTATCACATCTAACATCTGGAACTCCAAGGGACCTTCACACCCTTGCTGCAACTCAAGAAGTTCCCCGACATACCCGTCTCCACGAGAGAGGAAGCACGAGAGTTCTGCCCAAATCCAGAGGAGCCCCGTGTCTGCCTGCTAGCTCGAGAGGAGGGATCCCTTCCCTGCGTGGTCGGGAAAGAATTCCCGGCGTTCCCGTCGCATCTCAAGTGGAGGCGCACTCCACAGGAAAGGCGAGAGGAACTCCAGGGTTGTGCCACATTCCCAGAGTCCCCCAGATGTCTCAGTCCATTCCAGGGAAACCTGTTTTCCCTGCACTGCCTCGACTTTCAAGCCGAGGATCGACTCACAGCATGGTGGCACGTGGGACAGCCCTGTGGGAAAGCCTCGTGGGAAGGCCTCGTGGGAAAGCCTCGAGGGAAAGCCCCTGATCCCTTGATCCACGCGAAGGGAAGCGTGACACTGCTGCAACAGCTCGGGAGGAAAGCGCACGTGCATGCCCCCACTCGAGATGAGGACTGACTCCCCTGGGGAGACTCCAGAAGTAACCCAAGATCCATGTCAGCACTGGAGAGGAATCCTCAGGTTCCGGCAATGACTCCACACAAGGTTTTAGGCCCCAGCATCAACGGGAGTGGAATCCCCGAGAAGTCCCCGAGCAACTCGCATGGGGACTGGCCTTTCCTGAGGCCACCAGAGCGGGTCCCTGAGGTCCCCATCGTAAGTCGAGAACACCTGCCGCAACTCGAGAAAATCCAGGAGGTTCTCCCCTCCAGGCGAGATGAGGCCCATTTCCGCTGAGGCGTCTCGAGGCTAATCACACCTAAACTCTGGAACTTCCAAAGGGTCCTTCACACCCTTGCTGCAACGCAAGAAGTTCTGCAACATTCCCGACTCCACTCGAGAGGAAGCACGAGAGTCCCGCCCATATCCAGAGGAGCCCCTTTTCCCCCTCCTAGCTCGAGAGGTGGGATCCTTTCCCTTAGAGCTCGGAAAAAGAATTCCCGGCATTCCCGTCGCTTCTCAAGGGGAGGTGCTCTCCACAGGAAAGGCGAGAGGCAACTCGAGGGTCGTGCCACCATTCCAGAGTCCCCCAGATGCCTCAGTCCATTCCAGGGAAACCTGTTTTCCCTGCACTGCCTCGACTTTCAAGCCGAGGTCGACTCACACCACGGTGGCACGTGGGACAGCCCTGTGGGAAAGCCTCGTGGGAAAGCCTCGAGGGAAAGCCACAGATCCCTTGATCCACGTGAAGGAAAGCTTGACACTGCTACTACAGCTCGGGAGGAAAGCGCACGTGCATCGACCCACTCGAGACGAGGACTGACTCCACTGGGGAGACTCCAGAAGTACCCCAAGATCCATGTCAGCACTGGAGAAGCATCCTCAGGTTCCGGCACCGACTCAACACAAGGTCCTAGGCCCCGACATCGACGGGAGAGGAATCCCGAGAGGCCCCCCGAGCAACTCGCATGGGGACTGGCCTTTCCTGAGGCCACCAGAGCGGGTTCCTGAGGTCCCCATCGTAAGTCGAGAGCACCAGCCGCAACTCGAGAAAATCCAGGAGGTTCTCCCCTCCAGGCGAGATGAGGCCCATTTCTGCTGAGGCAAATAGGGGGTAATCACACTAAACTCTGGAACTTCCAAAGGGTCCTTCACACCCTTGCTGCAACTCAAGAAGTTCCCCGACATACCCGTCTCCACTCAAGAGGAACACGAGAGTCCCGCCCACTTCCAGAGTGCCCCGTTTCCGCCCGCTAGCTCGAGAGGAGGGATCCTTTCCCTGCGTGGTCGGGAAAGAATTCCCGCGTTCCCGTCGCATCTCAAGAGGAGGCGCTCTCCACAGGAAAGGCGAGAGGAACTCCAGGGTCGTGCCACCATTCCCAGAGTCCCCCAGATGTTCTCAGTCCATTCCAGGGAAACCTCTTTTCCCTGCACTGCCTCGACTTTCAAGCCGAGGATCGACTCACACCACGGTGGCACGTGGGACAGCCCTGTGGGAAAGCCTCGTGGGAAAGCTCAGGGAAAGCCACAGATCCCTTGATCCACTGCGAAGGGAAGCGTGACACTGCTGCTACAGCTCGGGAGGAAAGCGCACGTGCATGCCCCCACTCGAGACGAGGACTGACTCCTCTGGGGAGACTCCAGAAGTACCCGAAGATCCATGTCAGCACTGAGAGAGGAATCCTCAGGTTCCGGCACCGACTCCACACAATGTCTTAGGCCCCGGTCATCGACGGAAGGGAATCCCGAGAGGCCCCCGAGCAACTCCGACATGGGGACTGGCCTTTCCTGAGGCCACCAGAGCGGGTCCCTGAGGTCCCCAGTCGTAAGTCGAGATGCACCTGACGCAACGTCGCAGAAAATCAGGAGGTTCTCACCCTCCAGGCGAGATGAGGCCCATTTCCGCTGAGGCGTCTCGAGGCTAATCACATCTAACCCTCTGGAACTTCCAAAGTGGTCATTCACACCCTTGCTGCAAGCTCAAGAAGTTCCCCGACATACCCGTCTCCACTCGGAGAGGAAAGCACCAGAGTCCCGCCCACATCCAGAGGAGCCCCGTTTCCGCCTCATAGCTTCGAGACGAGGGATCCTTTCCCTGCCGTGGTCGGGAAAGAATTCCCGGCGTTCCCGTCGCATCTCAAGAGGAGGCGCTACTCCACATGGAAAGGCGAGAGGAACTCCAGGGTCGTGCCACCATTCCCAGAGTCCCCCAGATGTCTCAGTCCATGTCCAGGGAAACCTGTTTTCCCTTCACTGCCTCGACTTTCAAGCCGAGAATCAACTCACACTACGGTGGCACGTGGGACAGCCCTGTGGAAAGCCTCGTGGGAAAGCCTGGTGGAATAGCCTGGAGGGAAAGCCACAGATCCCTTGATCCACGCGAAGGGAAGCTGACAACTGCTGCTACAGCTCGGGAGGAAAGCGCACGTGCATGCCCCCAATCGAGGACGAGGACTGACTCCCCTGGGGAGACTCCAGAAGTACCCCAAGATCCATGTCAGCACTGGAGAGGAATCCTCAGGTTCCGGCACCGACTCCACACAAGATCTTAGGCCCCGGCATCGAGGGAGAGGAATCCCGAGAGGCCCGAGCAACTTGGCATGGGGACTGGCCTTTCCTGAGGCCACCAGAGCGGGTCCCTGAGGTCCCCGTCGTAAGTCGAGAGCACCTGCCGCAACTCGAGAAAAATCCAGGAGGTTCTCCCCTCCAGGCGAGATGAGGCCCATTTCCGCTGACGTCTCGAGGCTAATCACACCTAACCTCTGGAACTTCCAAAGGGTCCTTCACACCCTTGCTGCAACTCAAGAAGTTCCCCGAGATACCCGTCCGCTCGAGAGAAGCACGAGAGTCCCGCCCACATCCAGAGGAG